>NW_013568321.1:3108-3882 GCF_000499745.2 Eimeria mitis
CTTCTCCCCCTTATCCGAAGACCCAGCACCACCACCACCACCACCACCGGCACCACCAGCAGCAGCAGCAGCAGGAGCAGCAGCAGCAGAGGGAGCAGCAGCAGGGGGTCACCGAGACAAGATAGGAAAGATGAAGGTAAAGGTTGGGGCCTCTCGGCTTCTCTCTGCTGGTAACGGCATAACAGCAACAAAAGGAGATATACAAATAAAGGGCTTCGATGCTCACCTGAAGTTTAATACGCTGCAGCTGCAGACGCAGCGTGCTGCAGCAGCAAAAGCAGCAAAACAAATTAAAATGCCTTTTACTACACAGCTAGCTCGCATCAGCGGTGCAGCAGCAGCAGCAGCAACAGCAGCAGCAGCAGATAACCCAGACCAGACGAATCAAACAAATACAGACAACAACAGCAGCAACAGCAGCAATAGCAGCAGCAACAGCAGCAGCAGCAGCAGCAGCAGCAGCAACACAGCTCGTAAAGAAAGGATAATGAGGATACTTAGAGTCCTCGTGCCAGCCATTCGACAGAGACTGCTGCTGCTGCGGTTCAGTCCCCAAACTGCAGCAGAATCAGAACCAGCAGCAACCCCCAGCAGCAACAGCAGCAGCAGCAGCAGCAGCAGCAGCGGGGACAGTATGCAGACGCAGGGAGGCAGTGAAACCCCAGGACCTGAGGAGACAGCAGAGAGAAATACAAAGACAGAGGCTGAGAAACTAAAAACAGAAAACGAAAGGCTGCAGCGGACAGTTAGAGCTTTGTCTTTTGCTGTTAGGGG
>NW_013568321.1:3982-4263 GCF_000499745.2 Eimeria mitis
CAGGCAAAGACACAGCAGCAGCTCATACTGAAACTTTGTCTCCGTTGGAGTCTCCTTTGGCCCTAAGGGGCCGCCTCGTTTTCCTAAGGAGACAAAACTCTTCTCTCTCTAACCCTAAACCCTAAACCCTAAACCCTAAACTCTCTGCCGGCAGCAGCCCCCCCAATTGATTTCTATTGCCTCCTCTAAACCCTAAACCCTAAACCCTAAACCCTAATCAACGCAACGGAGAAACAGCAGCACAAGCTGCTGCCTGCTGCATGCAGCACAGCCCCCCAGGT
>NW_013568321.1:4363-7794 GCF_000499745.2 Eimeria mitis
CCTAAACTCTCTGCCGGCAGCAGCCCCCCCAATTGATTTCTATTGTCTCCTCTAAACCCTAAACCCTAATCCCTAATCAACGCAACGGAGAAACAGCAGCACAAGCTGCTGCCTGCTGCATGCAGCACAGCCCCCCAGGTAAGTCTCAAGAGGCACCTGAAGGGAGGCACAGTGCAACGAAGCTGCTGCTGCTGCTGCAGCAGCAGCAGCAGCAGCAGCAGCAGCAGCTTCTGTTGCTGTTATCTCTCTACACGCCAATATGGTTTTACAAATATTTTAAATACCGCAGACACATCTCACACAAAACAAATAAAGGTGCAACTGCACTCTGCGGCTGCTGCAGCAGCAACGTGCTGCAGCTTGCTGCTGCTGCACTCTGCTGCTGCTTTAGCGTGGCGCTGCTGCTGCAGCAGCAGCATATTTTTGAGGGCAGGTAAAGGAGACAAAGAGGAGACAGATGTTTTTCTGTTTCCTTCTCCTTCCTGCAGCAGCAGCAGCAGCAGCAGCAGCAGCACCCGAGCTGCTGTCTGTCTCCTTTTGATACAACGCTCGGTTGGCTGTCTCCACAGAGGAGACACCTCAGCCTCCCCGCTGTCTGCGCTGCCCCGTGTGTCTTAGAGCCCCCAGCTGCTGCTGAAGACAGGCAGCAGCAGCAGCAGCAACAATTATAATAGTAGTAAAAAAATAAAATTAATAGTATTAGTAGTAATAGTAACAAAGCAAATAGTAGACAGTAGAGAAGAAAACAACAAATTATATAATATTAATAAAAAAAAAATAAAAAAAAATATAATAATAATATCAGAGCAACAACAGAAAAACAATAAAAACAAAACAATAAAAAAAACAACAAAACAACAAAAACAACAAAACAATAAAAACAACAAAAAAAAAACAAAACAATAAAAACAACAAAAAAAAAACAAGAACAGCAGAGGCAGATGCTATCAGTTGTTTTGCCAGCAACACAGTGGGGCTGTCGATACAGCGAGATGTCTCCTCTGTCTCCTTTACTGTCTCTTTATGAATATACACTCGGGGCGTGGGGTGTTCCTCTCTTTCTCTCAACAAACAAAAGAGGAGGGGACAGTGACAAAGGAAAAGGATACAGTAGAGAAAGAGGAGACAGTAGAGAAAGAGAAGGAGACAGCAACAAAAGAGAAGGAGACAGCAGCAAAGGAGAAGGAGACAGTAACGAAAGAGAAGGAAACAGTAACAAAGGGAAAGAGACACAAACTCAGAAGGAGACAGAGGCCTTCTGTTGGCTCCCACCCCCCCCTTGAGAGAAACTCACAGGGACCGCGAATAGCTGCTGCTGCTGCTGCTGCTGCAGTTGCTGCTGCTGCAGTTGGTGCTGCAGCAGCACCTGGCAGGAGACAGCTGCTGCAGCTGAGCAAAAGACTCAATGGGTTTACTGAGGGCCCCCAGATGCTCTGAACACCCACAAAGCTAGCAGCAGCTACAGGGGCCCTGGGGTATGCTGCTGCGTCTCTGTTTTTTTTTTTCTGTCTCCTTCTCTCCTCTCTGGCCTATGTGTATCCTCCTCCTCGTGTTTCATATCCTTTGTGCTTGTTTTCTCTTGCCTCTTTAAGCTGTTGTATCCTCCTGGGCTCTTGTCTCCTCTTTNATATCCTTTGTGCTTGTTTTCTCTTGCCTCTTTAAGCTGTTGTATCCTCCTGGGCTCTTGTCTCCTCTTTTATTACTGTTTCCACTTTTGTTACTTTCTAGTCTGTATGTCTCCTTTCTGGGGTGTCTGTGTCTCCCTTTTTGTGTCTCTCTGGCTCCTCCCCGGTGTTTCTTTGTCTCCTTTGTTGTCCCTCTGTGTCTTCATGCTGCTGCCTCTGTCTCTCTTCCGGTGTTTCTATGTCTCCCTGCTGGTTTCTCAGTGTCTCTGTCTTCGTGTTTCCGGCATTGCGTCCCATTTCTCGTGTCTCCGTGTCTCCTTTCCCTTGTCTTTGTGTCTCCTTGTGCTGTTCTTTTGAATTAAGTGAGCTAGAGTAAACTGGCTGGCGGCTCAGGCTTTGTTTCTGTGTCTTTATTTATATAGAAAGAGAGAGAAGGGACCGTTTTGCTGGGGTGTACAGGGAGATATGCAGCTGTCTGCTGGTGGGGTGTATAGGGAGATATGCATCTGTCTGCTGGTGGGGTGTATAGCGAGCTATGCAGCTGTCCCCTTCCTCGTCTATAGCCTGTATCTGAGGAGACACTTCTCATCTCTCCCCCTAAACACGGGGCAGTAGCCAGGGCCTGCATTTTCTGTCTCTATATGCAGTCGAATTTGTAGTTATTAAATTTATCAATAGATGTATTAATTAAAAATAAATTAACTATTTGTATAAACTCAAAGTGAAGTAATACAGAGTTTATATTCAACTGTAGGCAGAAGAGAAAGAAGAGACAACTGCTTCCTCCTTCTAGATTACATCCCCTGCAAGTGCGCGTATAGCCCCAAGGCTAGGAGAACTCAGGAGCAGCAGCAGCAGCAGCAGCAGCAATAACAGCAGCGACTGCAGCAGTAGCAACCGCCGCCGCAGCAGCAGTTTCTCTTCTTCGGGAGCAGAGGCAAACGGCAGGGCCCGGCGGCACCAAGCTAATCTCCGCCGGCTGTCTCTTCTCAGGCCGTCGCGTAAGCCCATCCTCGTAAACGGGAGAAGGCAGCGGCTCCATACCACTTCTCTGTTCTAATATATAATATGTATAATGTATGTTATATGTACACAATATAAATACATAATATCTGTAGCGTCGATCAAAGCGTTTGCTCAGTTATGTATTTTTAATTTTATGAATTCGCTTCGCAAGAGATGTTTGAAGGGGGGCGTCACTACGTTGTGGGGCTGTCGTGTTTGATGCATGCAGATGAAGAAAAGCTGGGCCAGATGGTGAGAGGTCCGCCTCCTTGAGTGCCTCCAGAGCCCTGCTGTTGCTGCTGCTAGTGCTGCCGTTGCTGCCGCTGTTGCTGCTGTGGCTGCTGCTGGTAACTGTGCTGTGTTGTAGGACGGCCTGTGAGTGCTTTAGTTATAACCTAACGAGACTGTCCACAGTGTAATATGCTTGATCGTGATGTGTATATACCTTTGCTTGCATGCATGCAGCATAAACATGGCTAAATAAGCTTTTCAGTATGCTGTATGATGCTGCTGCATGCAGATAATGCATGCAGATAGTGACTGCATGCATGCACGCAGGGCTGCACAGGGCTGCGCAGGGCTGCGCAGGGCTGCCCTACGCCACTGAATGAAGCAGAGGCCCCTTCAACTTATCTTAGCCTGCCGCCGTTCCCACTGCCCCTGCCACTCTTTTTAGCGTGTTGTTACACTCAGGCTGCTGGTGCTGATGCTGCATAACGGGAGAGTCATTGCCTGATTCAAGAACTTCCGCTGGCTGAAATGAAGCCAAAGATCTAAGGTAAGTGTCTCACCAAACCAGCT
>NW_013568321.1:8123-12554 GCF_000499745.2 Eimeria mitis
TGCCTCTCTTGAGAATTCAAACCTTCAGGTCCTTATAAGCTCTTAGTGGTTATTGCAGCTCACGAGGATCCTCGAATAGGGCCGATGACACGTGTTACATGAGGGGAAAGAAGCAGGCTGAGATGAGTCGCAACGTCTTACTGCAACTACTGATGCAATTCAGCTGCACAAGGAAGCACAACGATGTTTCCTTTGCTGCATGCTTTATTTCTGTAGGGTTTGTATTTGTTTGCAGGCAGCCGACAAAGGCCAAGCGAATGTTTCTGGCGTAACTTTAGGAGGATCATGCTGCATGCCCCCTTCCGTCCTACAGACAGCAGACGTGCTGCGTGATAGTTTGTTTAGTTTGGCTCTCTGCTTCTAGGTGGCGGTGGTCATATTGTGGTCAATGTTGAGCCATTGTGTGGGTGTGCCACAGAAGGCGCTGACGAATTTCGGATTTGTTTCGGCAACGATGCTCTTTGGAAATCTATGGAGCTTCTAGAATAGCTGTGTCACGGTTTCCGCTGTTACATACTATCCTGGCATCTGACTGATGGTAAGCCCACTATGAAATCCACTGAGATGTCCGTCTACACCATTTTGAGAATCGGAAGGCTTTGTAGGAGTCCGGGTGACGGTGTTCTGGGGCTTTCGTTTTTGTTATTCTGCACTGGTGCAGACATATTCATCAACTGAGAGGCGTCCGCTACGTCACCAAAGGAATCTTGCATCACAATCTACAGTTGTGCTGACCCCCTCCTGGCCTGCTAAAAGCATGACATGCATTCTGCAAAACACTTCCGCGCGAAGCGAAGCCGGAACCTATAAATATCTGCGGAGTCTGTGCGCCGTATAATACCACAAGAGGTCGCCGCCGGTGCTGTAGTGCTTAAGCCGTTCCCCACCGTTGAGCTTAGCTAGAACCGCTGCCGAATGAGCATCTAGGGAATAAGGAGGACGTGATTTGGAAGGAAAAGGAAAATCACCGCAGAAAAGCTCAGGTGCAGTTGCTGAACACTGTGGATGGCCTGTACGGCGACGGGCGAGTGTATCAACGCCCACATTGATGATACCCTTGATATACTTGGCGGTGATGTCCTACTGCATGAGTCTGGAAATGCACCGAACAACTNATTGATGATACCCTTGATATACTTGGCGGTGATGTCCTACTGCATGAGTCTGGAAATGCACCGAACAACTCGTTCATTTTCCTACTCTTCAAAACTGTTCGTAGGATTTGAGAGGGATTGATGCTCAGACTGGACAGTAAAACGCCTGGCATATAGGTAATCTCGAGACGTTTTTACACCCCACCAGACCGCGCAGAGCTTCTTCTCCCCTACCGGATACACATGCTCCCCCTCCGTGAAACGCTGTGAGTAGCAGGCGACGTTTTGCTGCATTTTCGAGCGGTTAGACTTAGACGCTCGCTCAGCGGTTAGCCCGCTGAGCGAGCGTCACCCCTACTGCTTTCCCGGTGGCATCGGTCGTGAGGAGGAGAGGTTTTTCAAAGTCAGGGAGCGCGAGTACTGGAGACGATGTCAGGTGTCCGATTACGCGTCAGGCGGCTGCATCCTGATTTTCCGTCCAAACGAACTGCTTGCCTTTCTTAATATTAGCAGTTAGACAGGCAGCAATTCGGGCGAATCCAGGAATGAAATTGCGGTAGTATGAGTGGAGGCCAAGGACTCATGAACATCCGTGCGAGTTTGAAGCGGTAGCGGCCACCTCCAAATCGTCCTGATTTTGGTTGAACCTGGTTCAACCCCTGCTTCAGGGACATGGAACCGTAAGAAAATGAGTGTTTGCTTAAAAAGCGAACACTTCTGCGTTTTCACGAACCACTGCCTCTCTAGTTGTAGGGCACGCCAGAGGAGTTGTAACTGCTTCTGCACATAGCGGCTGAACTGAGGCACATTGCCCAGGCGATTCCGCAGGGACTGGTTCCAATAAATCGTGATCGACACGCGGCTGCAGTTCGGCAGGTATATTTGTTACTAAGTACAGGATACAGGTGTATTCGAGCTCACTGGTGCGGGTTCGAAACGCAGTCTTGTGCCTGCCCTCTGGATGAACTGGGATTAGGAAAAATGCCTTCGCAAAGTCAAATGCTGAGGATATCCATGGACCTGTAAACAGTCAAGAATTTCGTCTATCCGGGGAATCGGAAACTTCCGCTTCACTGTGATTTTGTTCAGGAGTTTGAAATTGACTTGCATGCGGCAGCTTCGCCAACACCGGGTTGTCTCCAAGCGCGCTGCTTGACGGCTGAACCTTGCTTTTTCTTAGGTGCTCATCTGCCTGCCGCTCAACTTCTTCTTCAAGATATCGGGGAAGCCCGGGACTTGTAACGAAGCTTGGGGCTGCGCCGTATATGAGTTCGGCGCGGAGCTTTGAACGTCCAGGGGGTGGACGGGCCGCCGCTAGCGCTTTGTTATCAAGACATCTGAGAACACTTCTTTCCATGTTACCCGTTTCTGTTGCTCCTCGGGTGTTAACTGGATCGAATCCCCTAAAACTGCGGTCTTCACAAGAACATCACGACGGGGGGAAAGCATATCTGTCTCGTTCGTTGCATCGCTTCTGCACAGCATGCGAGTTTCACCACTCTATTCTTCCTTGGGACACAGTTTCTACTCCTCTGAGCATAGAGGCTGCAAATGCTCTTGGAAACGCTGAGAGGTGCACGCTCTCATTACTTCCGGGAGGACGAACGTCGATTGTGTCATCAGGTGGACGCATTTGTGCCCTCCACTGGGTCGGCTACACCATGCCTAGGATTGTGTTTTAGGTGAACTGGTTCAATGCAGAAGTCCCCTATGGTGATATTGTGCCCCGGTTTGGAAGTAAGGGCGCATTTTCCGCCTTTAGCTTTGGCGATTCTCGTATCGTGCCCAGCATCCGCCGAACGTAGCCTCAGGGAGTGCGCCAGCGCGTTGACAGGTAAGTTGCCTCTCCTTGCCGTGACTTCCGATATTAGATCAACTTCGCGTCCAGTATCAAGTAAGGCTAGCAACTCATGGCATTTAATACGAGATTGCACATGCATAGGATTGGCTCGAGCGTGATTTGCGGGTGCAGATGGCATATATTTCTGACCCAGTACTAGGCCTGACGTTCCATCGGGGCCTGGCCCTGGTCGCCTAGTGTGTCTCCCTGGCGCCACCGTTCGAGATTTGGATCCACTTGTTCCCTAGCCTCTTTCGTAACTCTGCAATGTTGAAGCATGCTGCCATGTTCATTCACAAAGAAACGCATACGCCGTTCGCTACGATGCTTTTGCTTTCTGTGTGTTGCGTTCACTGACTGCTCGCGGTTACCTCCTTTAAATCCCCTCAGGGCTGGTGTGGTACTCACACCCCAAATATCCATAGGCTCCAGATCTGGACCATTTCCAAATCAATTTTCTTCCTTTTCAGCTATACCTGTGAAACTGCTACTTCTTCTTTCTTTCGGTGAATGCATCCCATCATATCAGTGAGTTCCACTCCTTCACACCTCATTCCCCTCTCCGTGGCCCAGTCGGTTAGCGGATGCCTCACTCCTGGGGACAGCCCTCCAATAAACCAATTGTAGAGCATTCCTGGGTCCACCATAGGACTTTCGCCATGGGCTGATGTTTCTTGACGCAAAACTCTAGCTACAGCTAAAGCTGCAACGCAGCGCATCTCGGGAGGTTTACGCACATCTTATGTGATCCGGGAAAGCAGAGCCTTTCGCTGGATCTAGCCACCATCGCCCCGCGTCCCCTTCTAACGAAGAGGAAGCTGCTAGCAATTGGAGCTCTTTCGTGCGTTCTATAGGAGAAGATATCATTCAGGGAACCCAGGAGCTTCTCGACTACCTCCGCATCCCGGAGTCCTTCATCTCGGGACGGTCGGGGCAGTTGGGAGCACTCCCCGTGAGTTGTCTTTGATGGAAGTACACCTTCGGCTGGATTAGGTGCCGTGATAGAGCTTGTTTCTGTTCGGGGAGGCTCCCAAATGTGCGTTGCCCCACAACATTCGGACAGAGCATACCCCAATCTCCACTGGGAACGGGGGAAACGACTAACGTTTGAGGAGGGATTTGAGGAGTAATTTGTTCAGTGAAAAGAAAATTAGCGTTTCTTGCGGCTATCCATGACACCACACTGCAAGGGTAGGGTTCGTTGCTAGTCGCTGCCCCGATGGAGCATAGGGTGCTACCACGTGTAACGCGTATTTTATAGCCTTATTCCATGACTAGCCGAGCTTTAATTCTAGCATGGTCTGCCTACAGTTAGTACGGGAATTTTAACTTGCCCTTGGTAGTTTGCGTGTAAGCAGCTGCAAACGTTCTACAAGCACATTCAGAGGTACTGTAACGCTAGTTCTCTGGCCTTTACCTGACCAGAAACGAGCCGCAATGAAGGCAAAGACTTAAAGCAAGAGTTTCCCAAAAGCAGCTGACCTCCTTCCGCGGAAC
>NW_013568322.1:0-131 GCF_000499745.2 Eimeria mitis
CTAGCTGCTGCAAATGCTGGGGAGACACATACTCGGCTCATTCCTCTGGCCGCAGGTGCCCAAAAAAAAAACAGGAGCAGCAGCAGGAGGTTTGAGTGTGAACCGCAGCGAAGGCGTGTCTAGTTCGGGTG
>NW_013568322.1:391-843 GCF_000499745.2 Eimeria mitis
GCAGCAGCAGGAGGTTTGAGTGTGAACCGCAGCGAAGGCGTGTCTAGTTCGGGTGTATCTGGCGTTGCTGCAGCTTTGCCGCCTCAGCAGCAACAGCAGCAGCAGCAGCAGCAGCAGCAGCAGCAGCGTGGTAAGCCTGCCGCAAAGAAGCGAGCAGCAGCAGCAGCTGCTGCTGCTGCTGCACCGCAGCGGCACAGCAGCAGAAGGGGCCCCAGCTGCTGCAGCAACTGCGGAGCTCGCCAGACACCCCAATGGCGGTACCTAGAGGGCCTCCCTGTCTGCAACGCCTGCTACATGCGGGCTCGTAAGAAACCGAGAAGAAGCAGCAGCACAGCTGCTGCTGCTGCTGCTGCTGCTGCTGCTGCTGCTGCTGCTGCTGCTAAGCAGCAGCAGTTGCTCCTGCAGCAGCAGCAGCAAGCGGTTCAGCAGCAGCAACCTATGCAACAGCAACA
>NW_013568323.1:0-299 GCF_000499745.2 Eimeria mitis
TATATATATATATACATGTATATATATATAACCCTTACTTCTGTGTATGGCCCCATCCCCTGTCTCCATGGTGGCTCCCATCAAGCGCATGCATCCGACTTGCCAAAGCCCCAACTTAGTGAGGGGCCCCCCAGACCTTGGGGGCCCCCCAGACCTTGGGGGCCCCCCAGACCTTGGGGGCCCCCCAGACCTTGGGGGCCCCTCAGCAACCTCAGCGAGCCTCAAGGAGACAGTAGACTGCCGTACCCACTTAGCAGGCACACACCGCACAGCATTGGGGGGGGGGGGGCCCCCCCCCC
>NW_013568323.1:357-861 GCF_000499745.2 Eimeria mitis
GGGGCCCACAGGGTGAGGGGCCCCCCCCCCTGTTGCGTGTGGGGGCCCCCCGAGGGGGGGCCCCCAGGGGGGCCCCCATGGGGGCCCCCATGGGGGCCCCCATCTGCTGGGTTGAGTAATAACATAGAGTGAGAGAGACTCTGACGCCAGATAACTTTATATGTTATAGGAGAAGGAAAGAGACAGTTGAGGGCCCTGGATAGAGCAGCACTCTCCTGCATAGATGAGGCCCCTGTGTCTGCTGCTTCTAAGACAAGAAAACCCCCTGCTGCTGCTGCTGCTGCTGCTGCTGCCTGCTGCTGCTGCTGCTGCTGCTGCTGCTGCTGCTGCTGCTGCTGGGGCTTCATTATGTCGCTGCCAAGACACAGATAGTAACCCAGCGGGATCCGCTCCCTGTTGCGGCGCATCATACCCCTGTGTCTCCCTTCTAGCTGTTTGGGGGCCCATATAGAAAACACAGCACTGCTGCTGCTGCTGCTGCTGCTGCTGCTGCTGCTGCTGCTG
>NW_013568324.1:0-125 GCF_000499745.2 Eimeria mitis
CGCGGATGCAGGCTCAAGGCCTTGCTGCTGCTGCTGCTGCTGCTGCTGCTGTTGCTTTTTTTTTTCTGCTGCCTATAAACCATACAAAGAGACGAGCCAGTCTATGCACAACAGCAGCATCAGCA
>NW_013568325.1:528-860 GCF_000499745.2 Eimeria mitis
CACTGTGTTTTTTACCTTCTGCAGGCCTGTGTATAACACACATATAAATATATAAATTTATTAATTTATTAATTTATTAATTTATAAATATATATAAATATATAAATATATAAATGTATAAATATGTAAATATATAAATATATAAATATATAAATATATCAAAATATAAATATATAAATATATAAAGATATAAATATATAAATATATAAATATATATAAATATATAAATATATATTAATATATAAATATATAAATAGAAATATATTAATGTTTAAAAAAAGTTTTACTTATACATGTACGTATCATGTATATATACACCCGAAGACTCGTTT
>NW_013568326.1:0-1223 GCF_000499745.2 Eimeria mitis
TATATATATATATATATATATATATATATATATATGTTTCTCTCCTATTTATTTTTTTTCTATTTCTGCATTTGTTTTCTTTGTTAATTGGGTTTGTCTCTGTGTATTATATTTGTCTCTGTTTTTTATATTTGTCTCTTTTTTTTTATATTTGTTTTTGTTTATTGTATTTGTGTTCGTTTATTGTAGTTGTCTCTATTTGTCTCTATTTTTTATATTTGTTTCTGTTTATTATATTTGTTTCTGTTTATTATATTTGTTTCTATATACTATGCTTGTCTCTGTTTATTATATTTGTCTCTGTTTATTATATTTGTCTCCGTTTTTTATATTTGTCTCTGTTCTTTACTTTTGTCTCTGTTTAGTATATTTGTCTCTATCTGTCTTTGTCTTTTATATTTGTTTTTGTTTATTATATTTGTCTTTGTTTATTGTTTTTGTTTCTGTTTATTGTATTTGTCTCTGTTTGTTATATTTGTCTCTGTTTTTTATATTTTTTTCTGTTTATTATATTTGTCTCTATTTGTCTCTGTTTTTTATATTTTTTTCTGTTTTTTATCTTTGTCTCCGTTTGTTATATTTGTTTTTTTTTTATATTTGTTTCTATCTACTATGCTCCTCTCTGTTTATTATATTTGTTTTTGTTTCTTATGTTTGTTTCTGTTTATTATATTTGTTTTTGTTTATTGTGGTTGTCTCTATTTGTTTCTGTTTATTATATTTGTTTTTGTTTATTATACTTGTCTCTGTTTATTATATTTGTCTTTGTTTATTGTATTTGTTTCCCTTTATTATATTTGTCTCTGTTTATTATATTTGTTTTTGTTTTCTATATTTGTCTATATATACTATGCTTGTCTCTGTTTATTATATTTGTCTCTTTTTTTTATATTTGTTTTTGTTTTTTATATTTGTTTTTGTTTTTTATATTTGTTTTTGTTTATTATATTTGTCTCTATTTGTTTTTGTTTTTTATATTTGTTTTTGTTTATTATATTTGTCTCTGTTTATTATATTTATTTTTGTTTATTATATTTCTTTTGTCTCTTTCTTTTGTTTATGAGGGGAGAGAAGAGACAGATAGTTGCTGTCTCCTTTTTGTCTCCTTTTGTCTCTATTCTTATTTTTTGTCTCCTTTTATATTTATATTTATATTTTTTTTATATCTTTGTCTCCTTTTTTTTTTTTTTTTTTTTTTTTTTTTTTTTTTTTTTTTTTTTTTT
>NW_013568326.1:1239-2767 GCF_000499745.2 Eimeria mitis
TTCTGTCTCCTTTTGTTTCTTCTCTGTCTCCTTTTGTCTCCTTCTCCCTAATTTTGTTTTTTTTTCTGTCTCCTTCTGTCTCTTTCTATCTCTTTGTATTTCTCTCTATCTCTCGATGTCTCCTTTTGTCTCTTTTTGTCTGTTCTGTCTCCTCTTTCCTTTCTCCTGTCTCCTTTTTATTTCTCTCTATACAAAAACAACAAAAATATAATTAATAAAAATAAACAAAACAACAAAACCCCTAACCAAACCACTCCTCTCCTATGGGGGCCCCCTGGGGGCCCCCCCCCAGCCCCCTTTGGGGGGCCCCCCAAGGGGGGCCCCTGTGTATGCTGTTGCCGAGTATTGCTGGTTTATATTTATAAAAATAAAATATAAAACGATGAAATAAATACTATATGTTTTTTTTGTCTCCTGGGGGCCCCTGTTTGTTTGCTGCTGGGGGCCCCCCAAGTATGAAGGGGTTTGTTTGGGGGCCCCCTAAGAAGGGGGGCCCCCTGCGGCAGCTGTCTCCTTTTGTTCTTTCTGTTTGTCTCCTTTTATTCTACTGTCTCCTTTCTAGGGCCTCACCGCAATACAAAAGTTTTGGGGGGCCCCCCTATAGGGGGGCCCCCTCCTTTCTTGTACCCTTTGGGGGGCCCCCCTATACAAGGGGGCCCCCTCTTTCATATGCTAGCTGCAGCAGCAGCTGCTGCTGCAGATACACCGCACGCACTGTCTCCTCAACTGAAACTGCAGCGCAGCAGCAGCAGCAGCAGCAGCAACAGCAGCAGCAGCAACAGCAGCAACAGCAGCAGCACTACACATATCAGCAGGCGCTCGAGCAGCAACACGACGGAGAAAAAACACAGCAGCAGCAGCAGCAGCAGCAGCAGCACAATGAACAGCAGCAGCAGCACCCCGACCACGAACAACAACAACAACAGCAGCAGCAGCAGCAGCAGCAGCAGCAGCAGCAGCAGCAGCAGCAGCAGGATGCTTTCGCTTCAGTTGATTTTTTGCGTTTAGGGGTTCTTCCTTCTATGGTAGAATGTCTGCAGCATTGGGGTGTACAGGCAGCTAGCTGCATGCAAGCTGCTGCTCTGCCGCTGCTGCTGCAGGGGTCAAGCGTCTCCTTATTGGGGGAGACAGGCAGCGGCAAGACCCTTATATATATTATTTCTATAGTACAACGTTTGGTGGTGCTGCAGCAGCAGCAGCAGCAGCAGCAGCAGCTACAGCTGCAGCAGCAACTACTGCTGCAACGCAGACAACATCAACACCTACCCCCCCAAAACAAAAACACACTGACCAAAAAAACTGCTGCTGCAGCAGCAGCAGCAGCAGCAGCAGCAGCAGCAGCAGCAGCAGCAAAATATCCTGTTGCTGTTATACTCACACCCACACGAGAGCTCGCGCTGCAGGTACTAGGCTGGTGCAAGCGTTTGCTGCTGGGGGCCCCCCATCTGTCTCCTGCTGCAGCAGGTTTGCTGCTGGGTACTCATACAGCTTGGCCGTACCAGGGGCCCCCCCCCCCGGGGGGCCCCCC
>NW_013568326.1:2843-3403 GCF_000499745.2 Eimeria mitis
CCCCGGGGATGCCCCCCGCTGCTGGTATCTACGCCGCATGCGTTTGCTGCTGCAGCAAAAGGAGAAAAGGAGTTGTTTGCTGCTGTGGAGACAGTTGTTATAGATGAAGCCGATATGCTGCTGGATGGGGGGTTTAGGAGACAAACTGTCTCCTTACTGCAGCAGTTCAAGGCAGCAGATAAATATAAATATAAATATAAATATATAAATAAATATAAATATAAAAATATATTAAATAATACACAACATACACAATATATACTCGCTGCTGCAACATTACCACCAGGGGGCCCCTCAAAGGGCCCCTTCAGCACTGCTGCAAGGGGCCCCCACAAACAAACCCTAAAGGGGGGCCCCCAACACCAAACCCTAGGGGGCCCCCAGGCTGGCTCTATCCCTTCCTCAGGGGCCCCCCCTTCGACGGGGGGCCCCCAGGGGGGGCCCCCATGCAAAGTTGGGGGGAGCCAGGAGGGGCCCCTGTCTACGGGGGGGGCCCCTGGTAGGCGGGGGCCCCCTGTGAGTGGGGGGCCCCCCGGTGGGGGCCCCCCTGTGGGGGGGGC
>NW_013568326.1:3505-5513 GCF_000499745.2 Eimeria mitis
TGTATTTTGTGGAGTCTGAGCTGCTGCACTGCCACAGCAAAGGGCTGCAGCAGCAGTTTGTTGCTGTTGCTGCTGAGGAGACAGAAGGAGACAGAATAGATAGAGTGATGGAGGTGTTGGGGGGCCCCCTTAGGGGCCTCAAAGCTCTTGTCTTTTGTAATACAGCAGCAACAGCAAAAAGAGTTGCTGAGGGACTGCAGCAGAGACTCCAGCAGCAGCAGCAGCAGCAGCAGCAGCAGCAGCAGCAGCAGCAGCAGCAAGTGTTTTTGTTTACAGCTCAGCTTCCCCCATTGACTCGCGCGAAGGTGCTGAAGGATTTTTCTGCTGCAGCAGCAGCAGCACCGCTGCAGCAGCAGCAGCTCCCTCTCTCCTCCTCCCCCCCCCCGTCACAACCACCGCCAGCAGCAGCAGCAACTGCAGCAGCAGCAGCAGCAGTGCTGGTGTGTACAGATGCAGCAGCAAGAGGGCTTCATATAGAAGGGCTTCAGGGTGTTATACAATACGACTTTGCTTTGTCTGCTGTCTCTCATCTGCACCGTGTGGGGCGTGTAGCTCGCGCGGGGAGACAGGGGACAGCTGTCTCCTTTTATCTCCCTCATCAGCAGCAGCTAGTTGATGCTATTTGCGGCAACAAACAGCAGCAGCAGCAGCAGCAGCAGCAGCAGCAGCAGCAGCAGCAGCAGCAGCAGCAGGAAAGGCGCTCGGTTGCTGCGGCGTTCAGCCGCAAAAGGTCCTTCAGCAAAAAAATTAGGAAACAGGCTGCTGCTGCAGCAGCTGCAGCTGCAGCAGCAGCAGCAGCAGCAGCAGCAGCAGCAGGAACTGCAGCAGATGCTGCTGCTGCTGCTGATGCTGATGCTGCTGTTCCTTCTGCTGCTGCTGCTGCGCAGTGAGAAAGTGGTGCCGCTGTAGTTATCTTTTTCTGTTTTTGTTTTTGTCTCCTCTTTATATATCTCTGTCTCCTTTTGTCTCCTTTCTCTCTGTCTCTGTTTTTGTCTCCTTTCTTTCTGTCTCTCTCTGTCTCCTTTCTCTGTCTCTTTGTCTATTGTCTCTATTTCTTTGTCTCCTCTCTCTGTCTCTGTTTGTCTCCTTTATCTGTCTCTTTTTGTCTCCTGTCTCTGTCTCTCTGTCTGTCTATCCCTCCGTCTCCTCTCTCTGTCTCCTCTTTCTGTCTCCTCTATTTGTCTCTATCTGTCTCCTCTCTCTGTCTGTATCTCCCTGTCTCCTGTCTCTGCCTCTATCTGTCTCCTGTCTCTGTCTCTCTCTGTCTCCTGTCTCTGTCTCTCTCTGTCTCCTGTCTCTCTTTTGTCTCTGTCTCTGTATCTCTCTGTCTCCCGTCTCTGTCTCCTCTATCTGTCTCCTCTTTCTGTCTCCTCTATCTGTCTCTCTCTGTCTCCTGTCTCTCTTTTGTCTCTGGCCGCAGCATTGCTGGCTTCACACGAAAGACCCTCTGTTTTATTAAATAGCCGTCTCCCTAGGGTTTAGGGTTTAGGGTTTGGGGTTTAGGGTTTAGGGTTTAGGGTTAGGGCTGTATCTGCACTCTTTTGCTGCACTCGTTATCTATGGAGCTATCTACACAGAGCAGTAGCAGCAGCAGCAGCAGCACAGGTAGCAGCAGCAGCTGCTGCAACAGCAGCAGCAGCAGCAGCAGCAGCATCTGCAACAGCAGCAACAGCAGCACTACTAGCATATACAGTACTAGCAGCAGCAGCACCAAAAGATATAAACTAGGCACTGTGCCCCTAGCGGCCTCTTCTCCTCCTCACCAGCAGCAGCAGCAGCAGCAGCAGCAACAGCAACAGCAGCAGCAGCAACAGCAGCAGCAGCAGCAGCAGCAGCAAAACCCAGACAATATATTAACTAAGAGACAATAGACTTAAGACAGAAACGCAGCACTCTCCTTTCTAGACAGAACCGAGGCCCTACCACTGGGGGCTCTTACAGGGGGGCCCCCCTCTAGCTGCCTAGGAGACTGCAGGGTACGGGAGCTGGATCGCTGTATGTGAACAGC
>NW_013568326.1:5613-6079 GCF_000499745.2 Eimeria mitis
ATGGGGGCCCCCCTGGGGGCCCCCAGGGGGCCCCCCGCCAGGGGGGCCCCCCTCTAGCTGCCTAGGAGACTGCAGGGTACGGGAGCTGGATCGCTGTATGTGAACAGCATCACGAGGAGACAGCAGAGTGCGTGTCTCCTTTCTAGCTAGTCCCCCCCTTGCTGCTGCTTTTGCTGCTGTTGCTGCTGGCGTAGCACCAGCAGCAGCAGCAGCAGCAGCAGCAGCAGCAGCAGCAGCAGCGCGTGGAGACTGCAGGGTCCTAGAGAGCTGTCTCTCTGGGCCCTGATCCCAAACAGTCTCTACGCTGTCTCTCTTTAACAGACGAGGTGAGGGGGGGGCCCCCCTATCTAGATGGGGGCCCCCCCCCCTTGAGGGTACGCTGGTGAGAGGGGGCCCCCCCCCACCCCCTACGGGGGCCCCTGGGGCCCCTGGGGCCCCTGGGGGCCTGGGGGGGGGCCCCGGGGGG
>NW_013568326.1:6179-6341 GCF_000499745.2 Eimeria mitis
GGGGCCCCGGGGGGCCCCCCTCATCAGGGGGGCCCCCTGGGTACTTTCTAGGGGACTGAAGGGTACGAGAACCCTGGCGGGTTAAGAGGGCCTCAAAGGAGGCCCTAGGAGACAACAGGGTACGAGAGGGGCCCCTCGACAGGGGGGGGGCCCCCCCCCCCC
>NW_013568326.1:6380-6868 GCF_000499745.2 Eimeria mitis
AGGGGTGTTTTGTCTCTTTCTCTGTCTCCTTTTTTGTCTCCTTTTTTGTCTCCTTCTTTGTCTCCTCCCCCCTCACCAGATACAACCAAACTAAGGGGCCCTGAAACGAACCTCTTTAGTATATTTGTGCTGCTGCGTCGCGGTGATGCTGCTGCTGCTGCTGCTGCTGCTGCTGGTTGTTCTGCTGCTGCTGCTGCTGTAGAGTCAGCGGGGGCCCATATAGACCGCAGCATACGAGGCAGCAGCCCTTCATCTGCTGCTGCTGCTGCAGCAGCAGGGGCCCCTCCTAATGCTTCTGCTGCTGCTGCTGTTGCTGCTGCACTGGGTTTCCTCTCTATTCTACTGTGCTTCCTCGATATCTCCCCTCCTGCTGCTGCTCCTTTCCCTGCTGCAGCAGCAGCAGCAGCAGCTGCTGCTGCTGCTGCTGCTGCTGTTTTCTTCTTCGGTGACACAGTAGCAGCAGGTATGGGGGGCCCCCTCGTGGGGGC
>NW_013568326.1:7126-7376 GCF_000499745.2 Eimeria mitis
CTGTTTTCTTCTTCGGTGACACAGTAGCAGCAGGTATGGGGGGCCCCCTCGTGGGGGCCCTGGGTATAGCAACAGGGGGAAAGCGTATCTGTTGCAGCCAGTCTGTCTTGAACTCGGGTATATTGTTTTTTCTTTGATGCAGAGAGGGGCCCCCCGGGGCCCCCTCGGGGGCCCCCTGTGGGGGCCCCCTAGGTGAGAGATAGAGAGGTGATCTGCTGCTTTTCTGAGCTTTTGTAAATGTATGTGCATA
>NW_013568327.1:0-369 GCF_000499745.2 Eimeria mitis
GAGGGCTGCAGCAGCAGAAGGGCGGCCTTTTCCTGTTGCTTGTGACGCCTTTCTTCTGAAGCTGCAGGCGATTCTGCAGCAGTGGGCACTGCTGCTGCTGCTGCTGCTGCTGCTGCTGCTGCTGCTGCTGCGGTGTCTATACACCCCGGAACGAGGAGAGGCTTAGCCTTTTCTCTCTCCTACAGCAGCCCCATCACTAGAAAGAAACAGAGAAACTGTGAAGTGTATATACAGCTGCTGCATGCACTGCTTGTATTACCTCTTTTTTCTCTCTCTTTGTTTGTAGGTTGAGTGCTGCATTGACGGGGGCCGGTGAGGGAGACGCTCGGCCGTCTGCTTCTCCCCCTCTTCATTTCTTCGTAGAACCCG
>NW_013568327.1:428-859 GCF_000499745.2 Eimeria mitis
GCTGCTGCTGCTGCTGCCGGCTGGCTGCTAGAGCTTGAGCAGATGGAGCAGCGGCTTCACGTATGCTGCAGCTCCTTCACTTCTCCTCCCGTACACCCCAAACAGTGCTGGTGCAGCAGAAGCAGCAGACTGCAGCAGCAGACTGCAGCAGCAGACTGCAGCAGCAGACTGCAGCAGCAGACTGCAGCAGCATACTGCAGCAGCCCCTTCTAGTGGCACCTGCATGCACTCATAGTTTTGTTGACTGTACCAGCACATAGCGCATGCATACATGCATGCATGCATGTATGTTGCATGCGCGAGCCTTTGGTGCATGCATGTATGCATGCGAGGTTGTTAGGTGCATGCATGAGCGTGTAAGTGCAGCAAAGAACAGTGCATCTGTCTGTACACCCCGTAAGCACATGCTGACGGCAGATGTCAGCTCATGT
>NW_013568328.1:0-575 GCF_000499745.2 Eimeria mitis
TGCGACGGATGCGAAGCGTCCACGAGAAAAAGTACTTTGCAGATTGAAAAAGAGATTCGTTCGAAAAAACGAGATAAAATGTCTGGCGGGAGTGTTGCGTGTAGATGCGGTGACACAGCAACGGTGACCGCCGCAGTGGTCCAGTGCACAGCCATGGCTTGAGCGCCGCTCGACACAAGGGCCCCGTACTGGTCGGCTGCTGCTGTAGAAGGTGAAGGGCGTTTCCTCCTTTTTATTATTATAGTTTTGGTTAGCCGTATTTTCTAAGTCGTTTGCTCACATGACTGCTGATTTTTTGCGGGGTGTTTCCCTGGTGTCCGTCATGCTTGCGTCGTCTGTTGCACGGTGGAGGGCCAATCCCCGACAGGCACTAACGCAGACAGCTGCTGTTTCTGAAACCGTGTTTTAGGCAAAGGCAAGAAGAAACATTTGAATTATACACGTAGCTAGGGGGGATGGGTTTCCGGGCTTTTGGACGTAGGGCGAGTGACCAATGGTGCGTATGGTGTTCCTATGCGAGGACGTAAACTGTGCGAGTAGTTCCCGTTTTGGTTAGTTGGAGGGCGAAACAGAGG
>NW_013568328.1:628-859 GCF_000499745.2 Eimeria mitis
TCGGCTGGCGGCAAGGGTGAACTCCCACCGCAGCCCCCATTGAGGTCACCTGCGCTGTGGAGAGACCAATCAATGCACAGTTCTGCAGCAGAAAGCTCAAGTCGGGTACGTATACTTGAACCTGGGCCACCGTTATAGAGGGACTGCCTCAGAGGAACTGCTGGCTAAACAAACAGAATATATAACTGCGTTCGCTCTCCCTGCCTTCAGCTCATGTCGTACCGCCTGCCC
>NW_013568329.1:0-144 GCF_000499745.2 Eimeria mitis
GCGTCTTGGCGACTGACACAATCGCATTTGCCGCGGTCGGCAAGCATCGCGCTATTAGAACAACGCAATAGCGCGCGACCCCAGACGGTTCACATTTTCCTTTTGGAAACGCCCGAGCACCTGGACGCGCACATAACGTGTGTC
>NW_013568329.1:376-859 GCF_000499745.2 Eimeria mitis
CACTGCCACACCGCCTCTGTAGGAAGGCCCACGATATGCACGCGCTTCCGAGGCAACACACACTCACTTCAACATGCCTTCTCTCACACGAACAATATCAGGGAAACAACCGCAAGCTGCGCTATATCAAACTCAAAACAGCCGAGCTACCCACAGCGAGCTACCCACAACGCAACACTCCGAACACAAACAGACAGCTCGCGCCACGGCTTCCGCTTTCTGTTGTCCTACCTAACAGGTACACGGTGGTCTAACGCTTGCCCGTCCGCCGATCACGCGTCTTGACGACTGACACTATCGCATGTTCCCGCGGTCGGCAAACATTGGCTATTAGAACAACGCAATAACCTGCGACCCGAAACGGTTCACATTTTCCTTTTGGAAACGCCCGAGCACCTGGACGCGCACATCATGTGTGTCTCAACCATGCGCGGGCGATCGCATGCACGCAGAATGACGGCCCACACCAGGCGCAGGCTTCGC
>NW_013568330.1:0-170 GCF_000499745.2 Eimeria mitis
ATTTATTTATTTATTTATTTATTTATTTATTTATTTATTTATTTATTTATTTACATTCTTTGAGGTCGAGGTTTTTGACTGGAAAGTGACAATAGTTGGGTTTTTTTTTTTATAAAAAAATATTTTTTTAAACAACTACTAGACGGTTTTTTTTCTTTTTTTTTTTATTT
>NW_013568330.1:270-948 GCF_000499745.2 Eimeria mitis
ACTTTAACCTGAAAAGTGACAATAGTTGGGTTTTTTTTTATAAAAAATTTTTTTTTTAAACAACTACTAAACGTTTTTTTTTCTTTTTTTTTTTATTTAATTAATAATTTATTTATTTATTTATTTATTTATTTATTTATTTATTTATTTATTTATTTATTTACATTCTTTGAGGTCGAGGTTTTTTACTGGAAAAGTGACAATAGTTGTTTTTTTTTTTTTATAAAAAAATATTTTTTTAAACAACTACTAGACGGTTTTTTTTCTTTTTTTTTTTATTTAATTAATAATTTATTTATTTATTTATTTATTTATTTATTTATTTATTTATTTATTTATTTACATTCTTTGAGGTCGAGGTTCTTGACTGGAAAAGTGACAATAGTTGGGTTTTTTTCAATAAAAAAATTATTTTTTGAAAATCTACGAACAGCCAAAACCAAGTAAAGCGGCAGTTTATACAGGCTGCATCGCTTGCGCTGCAGGGGGGAGGGGCCCTATATACACAAAAAAAAAAATAAAATAAATAAATATATAAATAAATAAATTAAAATAAATATATAAATATATAAATACATGGGTGTACGTGTGGAGGGGGATTCAGCAAATTGAAAGAAATGTTAATCGAGTTAGAGGTGCGTAGATATGCATGTATATATATATATATATATATATATA
>NW_013568331.1:0-263 GCF_000499745.2 Eimeria mitis
TGCAGCAGCTGCAGCACGAAGGTCGCGTCCTGCCTCTGCCCTTGAATCTGAACGAACTGCAGCAACAGCAGCAGCAGCAGCAGCAGCAGCACCTGCAGCAACTAGCAGATTGGGTGGCTCTACCCTTAGCAGCGGCAGCAGCAGCAGCAGCATCGACACCGCTGCTGCAGAAGTTGCTGCTGTTTGGCAGCTTCAGGTTGCAAAGGATCTGAGGCGTCTGCGTCACGCTGCAGAGTTGCTGCAGCAGGACAAGGGTGCTGCTG
>NW_013568332.1:0-1412 GCF_000499745.2 Eimeria mitis
GCTTCGCTTTGCTGCTGCTGCTCCCCTTGCTGCTGCTGCTGCTGTTGCTGCTGCTGCTGCTGCTGCTGCTGCAGCTGCTGCTGCAGCGCAGCAAAGCCAGCGATGCAGCGGCTAACTACGGCGTTTGCTAGCCCCTCGAAATCCTTAACAAGGAAATGTTGCAGTGTCTGCGCAGCTTGCTGCAGCTGCCGCTGCTGCTGCTGCTGCTGCTGCTGTTGCTGCTGCTGCTGCTGTTCCTGCTGCCAAGCAGCAAACGGACTGATGTCGGCCTGCTGCAGCAGCAGCTGAAGGTTCTGCTGCTGCTGCTCCTGCTGCAGTGCAGCAGCAATACCATGCAGCAGCGACTCAATCGCAAGTAATGAGCCGTATGTCTCTGCTGCTGCTGCTGCTGCTGCACGCAGCAGTTGCTTCAGCTGCTGCTGCTGCTGCTGCTGCTGCAACTGCTGCTGCTTCTGCTGCTGCTGCTGGGTCTCAGCATGATGCGCCGGCTCCGTGCATTCTCTTGCAGTTAGCTGAGCAGTTGTCTGTTGTATTGGCGCTGCAGCATCTGCTGCTGCTGTTGCTGCTGCTGCCGTTGCTGCTGTTGCTGCTGCTGCTGCTGCTGTCTGTGGCAGCAGCAGCAAAGTGCTGCTGCCTTCTGCTGCTTCGCATGAGCAAACGCCCAGAGCCCTCACTAACTTTAATGAGGAGACAAATAGCCAGGGCCCCCCGTTACCTTCTCTACCTGCTGCTGCTGCTACTGCTGCTGCTGNAATGAGGAGACAAATAGCCAGGGCCCCCCGTTACCTTCTCTACCTGCTGCTGCTGCTACTGCTGCTGCTGAGGGTGCTGCTGCTGCTGCTGCTGCTGAGGGTGCTGCTGCTGCTGCTGCTGCAGTTGGAGCGGGGTCCGGCGTTGCAGCTGTACAAGGCAAGACACCGGAGAATTCAGGTGTATCTGCAGCTGCAGCAGAAACAGCAGCAGCAGCAGCTGCTGCTGCTGCTGCGACTGCTTTGGCTGTTTCGGGGTCTTCCTCGCTGCTGCTGCACCTTGCTGGCAGCAGCAGCAGCAAAGCCTCTATTTGCTGCTGCAGCTCCTGCGACAGACGAGCTATATCACGGTACAGCTTCGTGTAGCAGCAGATGGAGTGAGAGCAACTGCTGCTGCTGCTGCTGCTGCTGTTGCTGCTGCTGTTGCTGCTGCTGCTGCTGCTTCTTGCCTCCGACTTGAGGGCTTTCCATGCCTTAGAAAGACCCACTGCTGCTGCAGTGCATCGGTCCCATTGCTGCGAGTCTGCGGCTGCTGCTGCTGCTGCTGCTGCTCCTCCTGCTGCAGCAGAAGCAGCAGCAGCAGCAGCTGCTGTTGCTGCTGCTCTCGCTTCGCTCTGTGCAGCATCTGCTGCTGGCCTCTTCGCAAAAGCTGTGTGGATAAAG
>NW_013568332.1:1512-6512 GCF_000499745.2 Eimeria mitis
CTCGCTTCGCTCTGTGCAGCATCTGCTGCTGGCCTCTTCGCAAAAGCTGTGTGGATAAAGCTGCTGCTGAAGTTGAAGCTGCCGATAGCTGCAGCAGCAACAGAGGGACTGGGTGCTGCTTCTGCTGCTGTTGCTGCTGCTGCTGCTGCTGCTGCTGCTGTTGCTGCTGTTGCTGCTCGACGTACGGGAGAGGCAGCTAGAGTTGCTGCTGCCACTGCAGCAGCAGCACGCCTGTTCCTTGCTGCTGCTGCTAACGGGCTCTTCTGGGGACTGCCCTGCATGCTGCTGCTGCTGCTGCTGCGTCTACCGTTGTTGCTGCTGCTGTTGCAGCAGCTGCAGCTGTTTCTCTCCTTGTTGTTGTTGCTGCTGCTGCTGCTGCTGCGGCTGTATCGAGTGTGCTTCCTCTCTGAATGCAGCAGCAGCAGCAGCGCCTGCTGCTGCTGCCTCTCTGTGTATGTATAAACAGCTAAGAAGAACTGCAGCAGAGGGGGCCCCCCACCGGCTGGGGGCCCCCCTGAAACGGCAGGGGGGGCCCCCCTGCTAGAGTTTGTTACTGCGCAGCCTAAACCCTAATATAAAAAATATATTTGTTATAAATGCAATATAATATAAAATATTTACATCGATATATCCATAGAAGGCAGAGGGGGGCCCCCCCCCACCCGCCCCCCCCCGGGTGGTGTTGCTGCAGGTGGTGGGGTTGGGGGCCCCCCTATACCTAGCGGGGTTTGTGTTTAGGTTTATTTGTATGCAGAATAAATATAAAAATATTATTATTTTAGTATTATTATTTTATTATAATTATTTTATTATTATATTATTACTATTATATTATTATTATTATATTTTTATTATTATTTTATTATAATTATTTTATTATTACTTTAATATTAATATATTATTATTATTTTATTATTATTATTTTATTACTAGTATTCTACTGTTACTGGTTTATTATTATTTTTTAATTATTTTATTATCTTTTTATTATTACCGTATTATTAATATTACTCTCTTATTATTTTTTTATTTCTATTGCTTTACTATTACTACTTCACTACCATCAGTTTATTTTTTTTAATTTATTTTTATAAATGTTTTATCAGCAAGCACGCTGGTGTCGATAACTTTACTAACCCCAGACAAATCCTTCTATAGATGTATCTGGCTGCTCCAGCAGAAGAGAGTTAGTTTGAGTTTGTTATCTCTTTGTGTTTTTTTTGATTCACTTCTCATTCTCTCTTTCTGTGTAAACTAGGAGAGTGTTGGTTGGCGTAGCTAGCGACTCCTCCTGTCTCCTTATAGAGACTGATGCTCCTGGCCTCAGTTATATCTTTTTGTGTGCCTCTGTGTTTACTCTCTCACCAGAAGTATGTTGGTGCTAATACTGATCCGAAGAAACCCCAAACCATGGAGGGGTAGAAACACGGGTGAACTGGGTGCGGCATGTACACCCGTATCCCCACCTCTTCTCTTCTCTTCTCGCTCCACCCACCGCCAGCAATGCGTGGCTGTAGATTCAAGACAAAGGAGTGGGAATAAAGGATACACCCAGGAATTGTAGTTTCAGTTACAAGGCTTGCTTTATAGCCTTTGCAAAGGAACTGTAGAGAGTCGTAAACATTCATGATAGCCATCACCAGCAGAGCGTTGAGTAGAGCAGCATCAGCCGGTGCGGTGCTCACGCCGCTTGGCCGCATCACTGCCCCGCATGTTTCCTAGGCTCCAGGAAGAGTCACCGCTCTCGGTACCTCTGGCGGCGACGGTGTCGAAGCCCTCGCTATTCCGCGCTTACTATCTCGAACCAGCCTACATGGTTTGCTAAGATAGCAGCTAGCTAGTTTCTTCCTGTGTAGGTATCCTCGCGCTGATGCGCTCTGTTCCCTCGTTTACCCCTAGAACTGAGTTGGGGGTCATAGACGTAGTGTCCATTGGTTCGACATCTGCTGGCTATGTTCACAGCTTTCTCTCCCTGGCGGCTACGGAGGCAACGGTGGCGTGCTTAGTATCGTATTTAATCTTTCCGGCAAACTTTACGGGTTTATTCATCAATTTATTTTTCGCGGGTAAACTGAACACAAAATTCCCCTCGCTAGAAGATAATTCTGCGGCGATATATTCATACACAGAAGCCAAGTCCCCTGCGGTATTTCTGTGCAGCCGGATGATCACCGTTTGTATCACGTTCCTTCGAGAGCTTAGCGTGCTTGACTACACCGGATACATCCTCAGCATATTTTCTTGCTGATGGAGGGACGTATCTACCTTGCAGTGGACCCAGGCAAGGTCCTGTATTCACTGCTTCTCAGCTAGCAGCTGTAGAGCCCGCCGCGGATGCTGCAACTGCTCTGCAGATTCCAACAGAACGCAAGCAGCTCATCCATCTGTACAGCCATCGACACAACATTGATTTGCCTCAACCGGCTGTGATGCACCTGCCCCTGCAGCTGGATAGCTGCACTGACGAGGCTGAACTGCATCCAGGTGTACTCTGGCTGTCTGCTAACTATCGCCGGGGTGTACTGGTACCAGAGAAACGTATCAGCGATATCAAACGATAAATAAAATGCTGGATATTGCAAACTGGAGAGTAGCTCTTCGAACCCGAGAATAGAAAACTTTTATTTCATCGCTATTTTGGTGAGGGGCTTGAAATCAACGAAGCCGCTGTACCCCCTTCCCTTTCTCTTCACTAGAACCGGGTTGTGTTCTGACAGGCCAGTCGAATTTCTCTTTTTGTAGCCGTAGTTTTTCTGCTGCTTCTCTTTCAACTTCCTCTTCAGCATGTGAAGGTTGTCTGCACCTCGGAGCAAGCCTTGGCGATGATGCGCTGAGTGTTCGCTCGATGCATGCACTGAGCCTCTCTCTGTCGGGCTTCGCGCTGAAATATCCTCGTTGTTTAATACAGCTGAGAACCCTTTCTTCAACAGTATAAGTTTATGCTGTTCCCCGGGCCTTGACTGAATCGAAGCCCCAAAACTACGGCCTTCGTAAGACCATCACGACAGTGCATGCATCGCTCCATCGTTCCCTGCAGAGCTGCTTCATATACCAGCAACATTTCGCATCCCCGGTCAAGTGGCGCTAGCAAGCCTCTGATTATTTAAGTAAACCTGGGTATACACAGAGCTGAGTAGCGACCGAGCTGCAGCTGCTGCTGTAACCTCTTGCAGCCCCACCACTGTGCCGCACGTCTCCGTTTCCCTGATCGTGTTTGTCTTTCCTATGGTGGTGTTTCTGCTTGCTTCTCTCGTTCTGTATCTCTTTGCAACTTTCACAGCAAATGCAATAAGCTAGGCTACATAATCTGATATTGAAGATGCGTGAAGAGATGCCACTCGGTGTAACACCCCCANTCCATTGGCTCTAAACATGGTTCGCCTCCAAGCCCAACCCCGCTTTCTGCTTTCTCAGCTGTGGCGGTGGACTTGTAATTTTTTCTTCAGTTTGATGCGTATGCACCACCACCACCACCTCAGCAAGTTCAACCCTTTTCAGCCCTCAGTTTTTTTTTGCGGGGCCCAGCTGGTTACGGGTTGCCTTGCATCGCGGGAAAGCCCTGCTCCGAGCCACTGATACAAAGATGCAGAGTCTCCAGCGTTGGAGTTCTGTTCACCAAGAGCTGATGCATATCGATGTAGCACTCTGCTGACGGCTTTCTTCTCTTGAGTTTTCTCAGTTCTTTTATAGCCTGTTTAGTTGACGAGATGTAAATAAATATAAATCGTAGCACTCGTCAGAATGCCGCCATAGACTGGATTCTCCCCAGCAGAATTATATCCTTGCTTAGGTGTAACCACCACCCTCATGTCTCCTCTTCGTATATAATAAACCCTTTGTAATAAAAAAGATATCACCAGCAACTGTAGCTCTCGGGGTCAAAATTAAAAACAAAGAAACAAACCGAGAGAACCAGGGAGCTCGTACACTCTCCCAGCGAAACGTTGTTGCCCTTTATATATGGATTGTTAGCGAGGGCGTCGGTGTTCTTGATGGATCGTTTTCTCTGTATGGTGGTGTCTACGCTGCTACTCTGTTTTATATTCAGCAGTATGCTCAGCTGTGGTGTATGTGTTCTTTGCTAGTATTTAGCCAAACGAACGGCGCTGTGCTATTGAGAGAATCTATAGAAGCAAAGATTTCCGTGTTCAGAGGGTTTAGGGTTTAGGGTTTAGGGTTTAGGGTTTAGCTTATTAACAAAGTCACCAACCCTTCACTCCAGCCCCCAGAATAGAAGCGGCAGTTCATATCAACTGTAAGGGGTTTTGCTTTTGTTAGAGCTGCGCTGCTGCTCGCCCGCATAGAAGCTAAGCAGAGAGCAGAGTTTGCTGCATGCAGAGAAGTTGAGAGAATTCTTGTTGCATGCAAGCAGAGAAAGAAGAGGTATAGAGGTGATATATATATGATGCTGCTATCCCCTTGGTGTATGTATCTACACTGTTGCTGGTGTTTATAGATTTCTTCGGTCCCCAGTAACCAGCAGGAGCGACAATAGAAATATAATTATATTTGCAGGAAGAAGCAAAGCTAGACAGAAGATATAAAGAAAAGCAGCAGCAGCAGCAGCAGCAGCAGCAGCAGCAGCAGCAGCAGCAGCAGCAGGAGCGCTCCATAGAAAGAAGTACTGGTGTACACAGGCGTATAAGTAATAGATGAGAGGGATGTTTGTGTGTGTTTAATTTTGCGAAAAAGAAGCGTAAATATAAAAAGAAAAAAATAAATAAATATATTTTTATAAATATAATTAATTTTAAAGAGAAAAGAAGAAAATACAGAGTGATCGTCGGCAGAGTCTGTGGTGGCTCGATGGGTACTGGGGTTGTATGTGTGTATATAAGAAAAGAAAGAGCAGAAAGATAGACGGAATAAGTAAAAGAATAAATAAAGAATAAAAAATAAATAAAATAACAAGAAAAGCAAAAGTATGAGGATCGTCCTGAGCTGTATATACACCCCACAGGAGCAGCAGCAGCAGCAGCTCCTATAGCCGTGCTGCAAGC
>NW_013568333.1:0-348 GCF_000499745.2 Eimeria mitis
CGTACTGATGCTGGCTGTCTGCTGGCTGTCGACGGCTGAAGGGGAAGCGGCTACGTTTGGACGACTCGCACATTGATTCAGAAAGTGTGTTTCGTTCGCTTTTGCAGGCTCTGGAGCACAGCCGCCGGTGGGCAGCCGGCCCCATTGGTGACTGGACAATTAGGCAGCGCCAGAAATGTTTTCTGCATGCGTTTTGTCTGCGGCTTCGGTACGTTGCTGCGTGGCGGATGTGGTGGGACAGCGTTTGGCGAATGGCGCGGGGTGGCCTGCGGCTTACCCTTGCCGTGCGTGTGGTGCCATGCAGCCAGGCGCGTCGTCGGGATAAATATGTATATATATATATATATA
>NW_013568333.1:492-858 GCF_000499745.2 Eimeria mitis
TAGAGCATTTGGAGGGAAAGCAGAGACGCGGACGATACACTTTCGATGAACTGGAGGAGCGTAACGGGCTTTAGCGGTCAGGCCAAGCTTTACGAATGAGGCGGAGCCGTGCGTGTGTTTACGCCAGTTCCGTTCCTAGCCTTACAGCCGTGCGGTCGGTGGCGCGTTTCGCGGCTTTGGCGCCAGATGCGCGGGGTATTGCTGGCCCTTGAACGAGTGCGCGTGACGGTTTCGGCAGTCTACAATTCGTGCAGGTAGCGACGCACTGCATGGGCAGCATGGGTGGATCGCGGGTTCGGTTGCATAGTGGTTGCCGAGAGCGTGTGCAGAGGCCTGGGCATGAGTTGCGGCAAATACTACACCACA
>NW_013568334.1:0-263 GCF_000499745.2 Eimeria mitis
TATATATATATATAGAGAGAGAGAGAGAGAGAGAGAGAGAGAGAGATTCAGCCCTTCGTATTGTTGCTGGGTGCCAGCTCCACTGTTTGTTTGTTTGTTGAGAAAACCGTAAAATATTACATAAATATAATTATTATAATAAATAATAATTATAAATATAATAATAAATAATAATAATATTTATTTTTTAATCTCTTTTGCTGCTGCTGCTGCTGCTGCTGCTGCTGCTGCTGCTGCTGCTGCTGCTGCTGCTGCTGCTGCTG
>NW_013568334.1:306-515 GCF_000499745.2 Eimeria mitis
TTTTACTTTCTCCTCTCCCTTTTTATCTTTTATGTAAAATAAAATAAACACAGAAAAGAACAAAAAGAGAAAAAGAAAAAGAAAAAGAAAAAAAGAAATAAAAAATAAATTGTATTTTATAGTCTCAATACTTGGGGGCCGTTCTCTGTATCCAGTTGCTGTTGAACAAAAACAAAAAAAAAAAAAAAAAAAAAAAAAAAAAAAAAAAA
>NW_013568334.1:531-858 GCF_000499745.2 Eimeria mitis
AATATATATTATATTAGTATAGAATGAAATAGTATATAATAATATATAAAAACTTATATAAATGTATAAATATATAAATATATAATATAAATATATACTATATAATGTAATAGTATATAATATACAACAACATATATAAATAATAATATATAATAATATATAATAATAAATAGCTATATTTAATATATAATAATATATAATAAATAAAAATATATAATATATAATAATATATAAATATATAAAATATAAAATATAATTATAATATATAATATATAATATATAATTATATAATATATAATATAAAATATATAATATATAATATATAAT
>NW_013568335.1:0-121 GCF_000499745.2 Eimeria mitis
AGATACATCTGGGGTGTACCCATGTGAATATATTAATACACTCAGGCGTATTTTTTTTTTTACATCTGGGGATGTACACCTGGGGTGTATGCATGCATGCATACACCCCACACATGTATAT
>NW_013568335.1:221-478 GCF_000499745.2 Eimeria mitis
CATGAATGTACACCTGGGGTGTATGCATGCATGCATACACCCCACACATGTATATACACCCCAGGTGTATGCATGCATGCATGCATGCATGCATACACCTGGGGTGTATATGCATGCGTGTGTGTACCGGTTGAGTGTATGTGCGTATGAATGTATACTTAGGGTGTATGCATATATATATACCTGGTATATATATAAATATATATATACATATATATATATATATATATATATATATATATATATATATATATATA
>NW_013568336.1:0-292 GCF_000499745.2 Eimeria mitis
AACAACAAAATAAATATAAATAAAATAAATATAAATAAATATGTTTATATAAATAAAATAAATATAAATAAATATGTTTGTGGTGTATATACAGCTCAATATGTAAAAAGAAAAAACAGAATCCTTGATATACCGCCATAGAAATTTCGCAAATTTAAATATAAATAAAAAAATAAATAAAATAAATAAATAAATAAAAATAAATAAATATATTTATTTATATTTATTTATTTTTTTTGTGTATATACAGCTCAATATGTGAAGGACAATCAGTAAAAAGAACAAACAGAAT
>NW_013568336.1:531-857 GCF_000499745.2 Eimeria mitis
AAAATAAAATAAATAAATAAAATATAAATTAAATAAAATAAATATAAATAAATATATATAAATAAATAAATATAAATAAAAATAAATAAATATAAATATATAAGTAAATACAAATAACAGCAGAAAAAGAAACAATAGGCACAGCAGCAGCAGGAGCGGCAATAGCAGCAGCAACAACAGCAGCAGCAACAACAGCAGCAGCAGCAGCAACAGCAACAGCAGCAGCAGCAGCAGCAGCAGCAGCAGCAGGAGAAAGAAATGTGTGATGATGTGTTTTTTGTTTAGGGGCCGATAAACGCAAAAGAGAGAAGAAGGGTAGAGCTCAA
>NW_013568337.1:0-8675 GCF_000499745.2 Eimeria mitis
TATATATATATATATATATATATATATAATAGTCATATACTTAAATATTAATATACTTCCCATATTATATTTATGTATATAAATATAAATAAATAAAAAATATAATACAAATACCGTCATACATAATTATATTAATGAAAAAATAATATATAACCCCTAAACCATAAACCCTTTTATATTTATGTAAATAAATACAAATAAAAAAAATATATTATACAAATATAAATAAAATAAAATAAAATAAAATAAAATAAAATAAAATAAAATAAAATGCCTTCATGGGTTCAAAAGCATTAAGCCCTGGTATATAGCGAATGAAATCATATATATATAAACCCTAAACCCTAAACCCTTTTATATGTATGTATATAAACATAAATAAAAAAAATATATTATACAAATATAAATAAAATAAAATAAAATAAAATAAAATAAAATAAAATACCTTCATGGGCTCAAAAGCATTAAGCCCTGGTATATAGCGAATGAAATCATATATATATAAACCCTAAACCCTAAACCCTTATTATTATTATTATTATACAAATATAAATAAAATAAAATAAAATAAAATAAAATAAAATAAAATAAAATAAAATAAAATAAAATAAAATAAAATACCTTCATGGGCTCAAAAGCATTAAGCCCTGGTATATATCGAATGAAATCATTAAGAAACTGTCCGTCTGCATCTACACCGCCAAATATAAGAACATCACCGCCGCCAGCAACGCATGCATGCCCCTGTCTCGGTATAAAGCAATGGCTATCATGTATAATTTGTGTAAGTTGAAAAGAAGGAGGAGAAAAGAAAGCTGTATTTGGTCCTGTTCCTTCTGCTGCTGCTGCTGCTGCTGCTGCTGCAGCAGCAGAATCATCATCATCACCCTCTACTCTTCTTGGTTGTGATTTAGGTTTTTTTGTTGCACTTAATGAATGTATTATTTTATCTCTTCCTAGTTTTAATTGTTGTTTAGCTTTTTGTAATCTTTCTGTTGATTTGCTGCTGCTGCTGCTGCTGCTGCTGCTGCTGCTGCTGCTGCTGCTGCTGCGGTGCTGTTCCCCCCCATCTGTAGAACGAGGGGTATCGTCACGGCTATCAACAGAAAAGGAATCAGAGGGGCCCCCAGAGGGCCCCGTATCTTCTCTCCGCTCCATAAATAATAATTTATATTTTTTTTATTTATTATTTTTATTTATTATACTCTATGCTGCTGTAGATACACTGAAACGTCAAAAAGAAAAGGCCAAAAGAAACACAGAAAAAGCAGCAGCAACAGGCTGCATGCAAGTTTATAAAGAAAATAATAAATATAAACAACTCAATAAAAACAAACAAAACAAGAATATCTATCCCCTAATTAAAATAATAAATATAAACTCGATTCAACTATAACCATAAGAAAACAAAGAAACAAACAAATACAATAAATTTTGTTTTTTTAACAAAAAAGAAGAAAACGCAGAAAAGTCAAAGAAAACGGAAAAGGATGCATGCAGGAAAAGACAGCAGGATAGTAGTGGGGCTTTTCTTGCTGCTGCTGCTGTTGCTGTTGCTGCTGCTGCTGCTGCTGCTGACGATATTCCTGATTGCTGCTGCTGCTGGGGCTGACGCTGCTGCTGTTGCTGCTGCTGCTGCTGCTGCTTTTGCTGCTGCTGATGCTTGTAAGACCCTCGAATGCAGCGCAGCAATCCACATGCTGGCGGCAGTTCCCTTTTTGCTGCAGCAACAGTTGGGGGGATGAAAGCCAACAAACAAACCCCAGCAGCCGCCTGAATGTAAGAAGTTTATAAACGCCTGTATCGAGATACTCCTGCTGCTGCTGCTGCTGCTGCTGCTGCGGCTGTTGCTGCTGATTCCTCTGGTGCTGCTGATGCTGCTGCTGCAGCTGTGGTTGCTACCACAAGGAAAGTTCAGAGAGTGTAGCGGGGAGCGTGTTCTCCCTCAAAAGATTAATTTTTTCAATGAAAAGAACATGATCATGGGTATCCCAGTGTCTCGTTAAGTTTCATGTGTACATACAGCTGAAGCTGGCAGCAGATGAGCCTGCTGCAGCAGCAGCAGCAGCAGCAACAGCTGCAGCAGCAGTGCGTTTAGTAAGAAAGATGCGTTGAGGTGATATACGCATGCAATGTTTCTATCAAGGCGGATGGGGCTGGTAGATACAGCTGAAGCCAATGCTGCTGCAGCTTTCCTCTTGTGAAAATATTCGTATTCCTGCGGTGACGCGTATAAGGGGAATGAAGTCCTGCTGCGTTGCTGTTGAGCTGCATGCAGTTGGTGACTGTGAATCAGATGCATGCATCGATGGTTTTTAGATTCATTCTTGACAAGAGCTGTTCACAAAAGGTTATCCTTTTCTGCTGCTTGCAGCGGGAGCTGCTGACGAGTGCTGGGTGTGGAACACTGAGCTGCTGCTGCTTCTTGTGAGAGTTCATGAGTTGAATTGAGGTGAAATAGAAAAGGCAAAAGCTATGAAAAATTCAAAAAAACAAATATTCTTCTCTGAAACATGCATAGACCCTCACGGCAACCGCAGCGGACGACCCAGGCCCGGGCCTCTCTACCAGCGGCGCCTGCCTGAGTGCATGCAGAGAAACCACTGTGACAGAGTTGGAAATAACAATTCAAGAATATTTTAATGTTTTTTTCTCATTAGAATCATTCCAGCTAAATTTAAAACGTAGAGAAAAGCTCATGGGTGCACGCAGACTCATCACCCCTGCAACTCCTGGGTACGGCGAGCTCCGCTCAGAACACCAGCACAACATAGGCCGTATAGTAGGAATTTAATGCATTAAAAACACTTTTTATGAAAGCAATTCATGCTCTTTAATCCTATGAAAACTTTTGCTGCCATAGTTTCACTCAATGGTTCTTCATTCAAGCCTCCTGGTCCTCTGGCCACCGAGCGGAAGGTCAGTGAAAGCGAACAAGGTGCACATACACTGGAAATTTGCATGAATCTTCTGATCTGTTTTCTGCTGTTTATTCATGAATATGCTGAACCTTTCCTCTATGCGCTGACAGTCGCTCTGTACCTAATATGCAGTTAATATAAGCACCACCACTCATACTCTCAAATACCGAGCACATGGCTCCAGTTTACCCCCAATATATATAAACATAAATGCTAAAAATTCACACATGATCAGGGGCTCAAAGGGGAGCTAAAAGGCTGAGGAAATATAAGCTGCCTGGGTATGAATATGAATTAGGTTTCGCTACCACTCGCCAGCGCCAGTGGAGAAAGGCAGAGGAGGAAACAGCAGGAGAAAAAACTTTAACTATAAATCTCCCAGGTGTAAATGAAGAAATAATTATAATTTATACACCAAAATACCCTTCTTTCTAGCGAGCTGCAACTGCACAGAATGGCGCTATCACCTTTTTTTGTTTAATGGGTTACTGCTAGTGAAGCTGTATGAAGAAGTAGCTTTCTCTCCACTTGGCGTAGGCGAGAGCTTGATAGATTATTTCTTGTGTATTGCTTTTTTATTTATTGAATACACACGATAAACCCTCAAATGTAGGGTTTGTTTGTATGGAAACCCTCACCAGGAGCCAGTTAGTGTTAGTAAGTAGGTAGTAGGTAAACTTCTCCTACAAGCACTGTGCTGCGTATAGATGCTTCTATATCATTGGCTATGAGCTGAATTCGCCTTTGCTGTCACTATCATGTATCTCTTTCTGTCTCGTTCATGGTGCAATCCAGGAGTTACTATCACAATCGTTGTTGCTAGAAAAACTCAGAAATAAGTTAAAAATAAGATGAAGAGGAAACTCATATCGACGAGGTACTACATCTCTCCTCTGCAGTTTAAATGCTGAAACGTATGGCGGGGGAAACCTTAATTCTATTTCGTTCGTATTCGTTCTATGCCTTTCTTGTATTGGCTACACGTTGCCTGATAGCAGTGCAGCTTGAGTATACTAAGCCTTTCCTACAAAGCTTTCCACTCTCTAAGCATTCACAAATGCCTGTTTCCTCGCCTATACAACTTCTTTCTCTTTCTTTATGTAAAGCAACTACTGCACTCTCCCAGAGTGGCTTACCTCAAACGTTACGCATGTTGATTGACAACTGTACATATATATAAATACCAAAAAAAGGTTAGCTGCTTTCTACAGCAATTAAAAGCGAAACTCATAGCCGTTTTCTGAATTAAATTTCACTCTCAGGGGGAGCAAGAACCCCCCCAGCTTCATCAGCTGTAAAACTCTACTGAGAGGGCGCCTGGCGGCCAAAGTATGAAACAGAGTTTCTGCATGTGCAGTTGTTTCGGGTCTTTTAAATAATCTAAAGATGTAAAGCGTGAAGGGTTAGCAGTTCATTCAATCTGCTACAACAGCAGCAAACAATACACCATTTGAATGGAGTGCGTGTTGCTGTGTTCGTCTTTCCCTGTATGGCGCTGGTTTCTAGTTGCTGCATAGCAGCAGCTCGACGTGAAAATTTGTTTCTTTCACTCTAAGATTCTTCTACAGTTACTACCTGAGGAGTATCTTCGATTGCTTCTGCTGCTTTCCTCGTCAAATGTTTCAGGTGCGTGTGGTGGTCGTTTTTCTCTGCTAAGGTGCGGCGGCTCCGTGCAGCATCGGCATTTATTGCTGCAAATACCTCTCCAAATTTTGCAGCTTTTCTCCCAATAAGAAATGCACCCTGTATTTCCCCTGGACTTGCATCAAAGGCAGCGAACACGGCCTCCTCAGCTCCATCAAGCGCTGAGAAGGGAGCTCTATCCCTCTCTGATGTCGATCGGCACCAACCTGCACAGCCAGAGAGATATCAGCACAAATTTACAGTTTCAATATTTTATTAAGAACTAAACCAACAACCATATCCACTTTTAATCCCCTACAGTTTTAAGTAAAAGGAATGGTCTATGAAGTTCACAAAAAAGGATAATTGTATCAGACTAGCTTTCCTTCTCTCGATTGAATGACTGCTAGAGAAAGCTGAGGTCTACATTTCATGAATTTCGCTGTGTGTGGGCGAAAGCTCAGCAAACAAGAGGGAAACAAACTGCCTTGTGTTTTTTTTTTTTAGCATTTCAGTTTACTGGCGCCTCACCCAGAGAGAAGGAACAAACTGTAATGCGTTTTCGGGGGTCTTTCGAGCTCTGGTTCAGCTGGTTTCCCAAGCAGTGCGCCAACGCGATTCGAGTGGCCTATGAAGTTAAAAAAAAAGATATTATATGAGGCTAGATGCATTCCGAGCAGCTGCAGTGCAGAACATGGAATCAAGAAATATAAGGAGAGGCGTAGACGCTGCTGGTATACACAGCCGCTGAGCACTCATCCGTCAGCTTACTTGAACAAAAGGGTAAGCCATAGCATCATAGACGCGCTTGCCGTCTGTGCTTTCTTCTTGCATTTCCTGCATGAAGCCATCGGCAATCTCGTCGAGGTCCTGCATGCATGCATCACCCAGGCAGAGTTTGCACGTCACGTCGGGGCTTGAAATTCATAAAACACGAAAATAAAAGCTAAACTCGGAATAAATTTTAATAAACTGAACTACAAATGGAGTGAAAAAGATCTCACCTTCTCAGTGGAGTCTGGGCTGAACAACTTAGCAAAGGCTTCCTCGTTCATCCACGTGATTGCAAGTTCTGCAAGGCTGGAGGCACCGATGACGACTCGGCCTCCAAGAGCCATCAACGGCATAAGAGCCTGTATTATCTGAAAAATAAAAGGTAAACACACACAGTATACGCCGTTTACCAGAGCTTTCATGCATACTGTACGCTGCATACGACCAACCGCTTCTCCTGTAATGCGGTGCTTAGGCGGCCTTTTCACGGCTTGGAGCTTTCTATCTGGCTGCAACTGTGCATGTATTAGAGCCGCTTGGAACCCACTAGTTTGGCTTCGTAGTAATCGGCGCTCATGATGCGAAGCGTGTTGCCGTGCCAGCTCAATTCAGCGGCTGAAGGAAGCATGCCTGTATTCATTTCAAAAACACAGAGTCACAATCATGCATGATAGATGCTTGTTTCTGAGCAAAACTCATGCAGGCAATATATGTGAGAGTGAGGGATAACATATATCGATAAGGAAACTTTGTTTCAGGCTACTGGGGATTCGTGTATGCCGTTTAGGAAATGGTAGTGACGCTGCAGCACATCTGAATGTCGCGTTTGCCTACTTGTGCAATTCATTAAAATATCAATGTGCTCAAATTTCTCTTTAAGGTTCTGGGAGAATGCCGTCAGGCTGTTGCTGTTGCTGGCATCCAGCTGATGGAAACCCACGCGGACCGTCGGGTGTCGTAGGCGTTCCAAAAGTAGCTGAAAAAGAAAAAAAACCACAGGCACCAGCACTGAGTTACTTAGCCATCTGCTCTGTTCATAGTAAGGGGTTTTCAAGGGTTTTTCAGTCGTTGAGTGGCGACGTTGGAGCCCCTCGGTGACCCCCACGAAGCCCCCCGCGCCGAAATGCAAAGCAATGGCCGAAAAAAATCAATCATGAACTGCTTACCACGCCTTCTTCCTCGGTTTTTGCTGTTATAATGACGGTATGAGCACCATGGCTTTGGATTTTAGACAGGCGGTCACATACAGCAAGCACAATTGCCATTCCGAGACCACTGGTGCAGCCGATTACAACGACGACGAAGCCCTTTTTCCTGATATTCCTCAGCTCTTCTCTCCGCCTCAGAATAAACCTTAAAGCCACCCAAGCCCATTTTGCGCTAAATAAGAATGCCATTGTGGAAGGTGGTGGGTGCCCTTATGCTGCACACGCACGAGATCGAGCCACTGACGACGGTATGGTCCTTCACGGAACACGAAGACGAGACGACCGCAGAAAAAGGCCTAATTGGACGGTTTAGGAGCTGTGATGAAGTGTATAAAAGGCTAGAACTGAAAGAGTTGTTGAGTGAAATTCTGTGGATTCAGACTCGCGAACACAGCTGGCAAGGTCAACGAAGGAAGAAGGGTCGTCGGTGGTCACGTACACGTGGTGCTCGAGGGTGTTTGTTGCGTTGTGGAATTTGAAGGTTATTTAGAGCTTAGTTTCCAAGTTTCTCATGAATATATCCGAAGATTCACTCTTCATGGCTGGCCACAAGCCCGCGCGCGCCGCCTAGCGACAGCGGGCAGAGCAGTACAGCCCCGGGTGAAGAAGCACCAGTAAGCCGATTAATTTTCCTCTTACATGAATTGTATCCCGTTTATGATCAAATAAAACTGCTTTTATTTAACCATCAAAAACCGTGCAATGCAGCTACGAAAACGCCCGTCCTATCGTTGCGGGTTTCATGTGACTCGATGGCACCGGCGCTACCTTCGCAGAATAAGAAGAAACTACGCTCATAATCCTATATAAATTCATATATTTTGTGATACTTTGTTGCATGACTTTGTATCTCCCCACCATTTCCTAAAGAAAGAGGAAACAGCACGCTCAGGGTGCACGGGGGTATCGTACAAGTGTGAACACACCCCGTACGCACGGTCCTCCCTCTGAGCTTTTCACTGCCCGACTCAGGAAGGGTTCGTACTACATTTGCACTTTCTGCTGAAACTGCGTATTTCTTAACATAGCAGACATGTACTAGCCAGTGCAGCCTGAGAGCTGAATCAACTGAAAACCCGCGTAGTACCTCAACAGTAAACCTTGCAACAAATTCTGTTCAATCCTTGCAGAGTTCAGGTTCTGCTACATCATCTAGAGGTAGTATACACAGTAGCAGGCCAGTCCCAGTTCAAGAAGTCACCGTGCCGCTGGCGATGCTCCTCGTAAGAGAGTTGAACCCCCCCCCCCCNCCCCCCCCCCCCCCCCCCCCTTTCCCGCAACCCCCGCTTCTTTGATCATCGAAGAAAGCTACTTGCTTTCTTCGGAAAAAGTGCACTGCAGCTAAGATATCACATGCGAGCTGCTGCTCAGCATGGACTCATGCGAGCTAAGACCTGTAGGCCGGCGTGAAACATATTGTATGCAGTTTCAGTGCAGTATAGATAGATACACTTGGTGCGGGTATCTCATGTACTAGATATGGCTTTTCATCAGCAGGAGCTGCTGACGAAGACCAAGGCTGAGAGGTCACCTCTTCATACGAAAGCCAAAGCAGCCCGTCACTGCAGCAGCATCGCAGCCGTCGACTTGTATGAATTATATTTTGTTTCATATTCCGGCTTTCTCTAGCAGCTGCAAGAGCTCCTTGAGTTGTGCTCTGTGGCGACAACAGCACACAAGCAAACATATAAACACCTCAGTGTTTGTGTGTTTCAACAAACACAGCCCGCCATTGTGGTGGGGTTGCTCTTACGCATAAACACAGAAACTTGTAAGCACTAATATTCTGAATCCTACGGACTTGTTCGCTCGAATAGCAACAGCTTCCTGGCCGTTCTTTCTCGTCTGCACTGCAGCCCCATGGCTGGTGACCTCCACCAGCAGCTCCTTCAGTTTCAGTTTGCTCACAGAAAGCGAAATTCCACTTGCCTCCGTCCCGAGGTCCGAGAGGCTTACTATGGGTGACTCGTTTCTGAACACGAACGCAGCAGCAGAGCTGCAGCTGCATAAAGTAACTAAGATAGAAGAAAAGTCAACATCACCACAAATGCAGATCAATGCTATTCGTGCTTCTCTATGCTTGCTTTCTAGAGCATGAGTTTACGCAGGTACACGCAAAGGTTTCTCGTCTATGTTCTCTTGAAAATAC
>NW_013568337.1:8721-9160 GCF_000499745.2 Eimeria mitis
TATATATATATATATATATATATATATATATATATATATATATATATATATATATATATATTTATTTATTCTGTTTATGTATAATATATATACTATGTGTATGATCCTCTAGAGTACGAATCACACCTCTCGATCTGGGCGAGCTGCATCGCAGCAATACTACATATATAGCATACATACTATATATATAATATATATATATACATATATATATATATATATATATATATATATACTATGTGTATAATCCTCTATAGTACGAGTCTCACCTCTCGATCTGTGCGAGCTGCATCTCTGCAATGCAGCGAAGAAGACGTTTGTGGTTTGTTGTGAGGCCCCGCATAACAACCTCAAAGTTTACGCTGTTGCTGCCGCCGCTGCCGTCTTGCACGCGGCTGGCTGCCCACAGCCAGCCAGGAACGAAGCCGCACATAGACCC
>NW_013568337.1:9191-9350 GCF_000499745.2 Eimeria mitis
AAAAAAAAAAAAAAAAAAAAAAAAAAAAAAAAAAAAAAAAAAAAAAAAAAGGAAGCTCGAAACACTATGAGGCGGACGATGCATGCAGTATACGCAGCAACAGTGTTGTATGAAGAAAGCTGCAGCGCATGCAAGTAGCTTTCTTGAAGCCCTATATTT
>NW_013568337.1:9382-9560 GCF_000499745.2 Eimeria mitis
AAAAAAAAAAAAAAAAAAAAACACACACAGAAAGCTACACTGCATGCATGCACCGCTTACCTATAGTCTAGACGCGTGTGAGCCGTCTCAAACACAAAACGAAAATCTCGCAACTCAGCGGCATCCAAAAGTACTGCATGCAGCAGATGGTCAGCGCTGCATATCAGGCGGACCTGCA
>NW_013568337.1:9591-9810 GCF_000499745.2 Eimeria mitis
GCAGCAGCAGTATATATATATATATATATATATATATATATACATATATATATATATATATATATTTATAAAAAAGAATGAATATATACTTACTTTTTCATACGATGCAAGAGCCGCCAGGTGCCGCCGTGAGTCTGTTAGAGCTGCACTATCGAAGCCAATTATTATTATATAAAAAGGAGAATAAGAAAAACTCAACAGCGCCTTCAGCTCCTGCAA
>NW_013568337.1:9870-10322 GCF_000499745.2 Eimeria mitis
TATATATATATATATATATATATATATATATATATATATAATATATATACATATATATATATATATATATTATGTGTAAACAGCCAACAGTTGCTGCAGGCGATAGAATTTGTATGAATTCTTACTTTAACGAGTCTCTCGCAGGAAGCGTTGCTGCCGCCTGCAGGTTGTGCAGCAGCAGCAGCAGCAGCAGCAGCAGCAGCAGCAGCTGTTGCTACAGAGTAATTCGTATGCGTGCGTAGGTGGTTACGCACAACCTGCACGGCAGCCTGCAGCGCCTGGTGCAGTTTGAACTCGCGTTGATAGGCGTTAAGCATGCAGCAGAAACCATCGCTGCACCGCAGCAGCAAACCACAGTGGTCCACTGGTCACGCAGTATACACTCCGCTATACACTACACACAAGGATCTCCCCGTTATAACATGTCTATACAACACTGACTACATGCACAC
>NW_013568338.1:0-576 GCF_000499745.2 Eimeria mitis
CCAAGCGACCCGCTCCGGCAGACACCAAATGCGACCTAATATAATTCGAATCTTCCCAATCAGCGATAGTTGCTGTTGACCTACTCCGCAGCTGCATCCTTAAAGCAACCAACATTCGGTCGCACAGACGCATCTAACCTCCCAGTGCACGCACTATGCTCCTCGCCTTCGACACCAACCCCCTCATGGGGCCTCTGCGCTCAGGCTCCACAATGGTTGTTTAACAATAGGAAGCATTGCAAGCCACTGTCGCCGGCATCGTTCTTCCACTCACGCTTCACCACACTCAGCACAAACAATACTCGCCGAAAGCCAACGCTTCTCCTTGCACCCTCTACTGTTCCTGAACACAGGCGCGATGAGAGGTTCGTGTGGTCACCAAGTCAACAAACTGTCGAGCGGCATCGTAACCGAACAGTCGAACTAACTGTCCTCTGCAGATGCACGATACGCGCATCTGTTAAGATACAGCCTTAGCTTCGACCGTCGCAACACGCACTTCCTGCGACACAGCTGCACCCCGCTGCAGCAAACGCCAAATGCGACCAACGCCCACACCATTCTTCCCAGTCATCT
>NW_013568338.1:785-856 GCF_000499745.2 Eimeria mitis
TGCTAGTGGTGCACCACATCTGCCACTAACAGTGCTCTTAGGAATTAGCCAATCCTGCAGGCGCCCTCTAC
>NW_013568339.1:0-443 GCF_000499745.2 Eimeria mitis
CCCCCCCCCCCCCCCCTTCTATTGAGCTGTATTAACACTACACACAAACATAAATAAATAAACTGTGTTGTTTCTCTACATATTTACACCATGCAAAGAGCTGTATACACCTGCATGCATGCATGCATGCATGCATGCATGCATTTGTAGTGTACATACACCCAATCAATATACCCACAATTTACACCCAAACTATATCTATACCAGACGCATGCATGCATACATACATGCATGCATGCATGCAAGCATGCATGCATGCATGGAGATTTTTCTGTGTATACATATACACCTAATGCATGCATGCAAGCATGCATGCATGCCTGTATCTCCTGCATGCATGTATCTACCTATCTATATATTTATTTATTTATTTATTTATTTATTTATTTATTTATTTAGGTCTTATCAGTCTTTCTTCGGCGACGGCAGTGTAAGAGTAACAG
>NW_013568339.1:724-856 GCF_000499745.2 Eimeria mitis
GAAAAAATACATTTTTGTGTATATAGTATAGATACACCAGCTGCATATACACCGCAGCTGCGTATACACCCGAGCTGCCTATACACCCCAAATAAATTTGTATGAGGATTTGTTTTTTGCTTGTGTTGGTGG
>NW_013568340.1:0-210 GCF_000499745.2 Eimeria mitis
CAGCAGCAGCAGCAGCAGCAACAGCAGCAGCAGCAGCAGCAGCAACAGAGTTATTTATAAGGTTTGGTTTGGTGTCTGCCGTGTCTCGCCGCTGCAGACTTGCTGCTTCATTTGTCCTCCTCTGCTGCTGCTGCAGCAGCAGCTGCTGCTGCCGGTCTCCTTCCGTACAGATATAGGCGAGCAGCAGCAGCAGCAGCAACAGCAGCAGCA
>NW_013568340.1:437-551 GCF_000499745.2 Eimeria mitis
TTGCGGCCCTAGTGAGGACGCGCTTCAGCAGCAGTTGATGGGACCGCAGCAGCAGCAGCAGCAGCAGCAGCAGCAGCAGCAAGCGGAGTTTGACTGGGCTGCAACAGCAGCGAG
>NW_013568340.1:785-856 GCF_000499745.2 Eimeria mitis
GAGCAGCAGCAGCAGCAGCAGCAGCAGCTGTGCATGGCCCCTTCAGCAGCCGCCTGCTGCTGCTGCAGGCA
>NW_013568341.1:0-284 GCF_000499745.2 Eimeria mitis
GCAGCGGCGCGCCAGAAGCAGCAGCTCAACGCCGCCTTAGAAGAAAACGAAAGGCTGGTATGTTACACACGATGCAGCAGCAGCAGCAGCAGCAGCAGCAGCAGCAACAGCAGCAGCAGGAAGAATAGCAGCAAGAGTAGCAAGGCCAGAACAGCAGCAGCAGCAGCAGCAGCAGCTAACAGATGTTTGCTGACCCTCGAGGGGTGTCTCTGTCGTTCTGTCTCTTCTTTTTCTTCTGTCTCCTCTCTGTTTCTTCTGTCTATACTTCCTCTTATCTTCTGTCT
>NW_013568341.1:384-946 GCF_000499745.2 Eimeria mitis
CTCTGTCTCCCCTCTGTTTCTTTTGTCTATTCTTCCCCTCATCTTCTGTCTCTTCTGTCTCCTGTGCTGCTGCTGCTGCTGCTGCTGCTGCTGCTGCTGCTGTGCGTTGTTTGTAGCTGGCGGAGAACCAGAGTCTATGCGAGGAGCTGAGCGCCACCAAACAGAAGTGCATAAATACTGAGGCGCAGCTGCAGCAACTCCTAAAGTATAAGGTTTGTCTCTCTTGCCTGTCTCCTTACCTGTCTCCTCACCTGTCTCCTCGGCTGTCTCCTCAGCTGTCTTCTTACGTGTCTCCCCAGCTGTCTCCTTGCCTGTCTCCTTACGTGTCTCCTTGCCTGTCTCCTCAGCTGTCTCCTCAGCTGTCTCCTCAGCTGTCTCCTCAGCCTATAACATGTTATAACATTTGTAATATATGTTTTATTTTCTTAACAAAGTGTAACAACTCTGATAGACGTTCTATGCTTTCTACTTTTTAGGGTTTAGGGTTTATGGTATATATATATATATATATATATATATATATATACATATATATATATATACATATATATATATATATATA
>NW_013568342.1:0-617 GCF_000499745.2 Eimeria mitis
ACTGCCTAGCTACACTTTTGAAATACGTATCCGACAGCTGGTGAGTGTGCAGCGGTCCTCTAACTGTGCTACAGCTTCGTCGTCGTTGTTACACACGTTTGTCAGCGTTTTGTCGGCAGAAAATCGCCTTCGCCTCTGCAGCCCCGCGTTCTTTCTCGTTTCTTTGGCATGCGTTATCAGGTCGTCAGACTGCGGTGCCTAACTGAAATTTACTATCTGGGAAACGCCTGTTTCAACACGTGTTCGCCTAGTGCCTAGCAAGCCATTTGTGTATAATCCACTACAAGCTACATTTACACCTTGCATTGTTCGGTGCATCTTGCGTCCACCTTTGAAACGAATGAGGCGGCGTCCGTATCCAAACACAACTAGGAATCAGTGAGAGGATGACCCTGCCGCATGACTGCCGCCTTTGGCCGTCTTCAGGCAGGCGCATTGCTCCTTTGGGCGGCATGAAGGGACGCAGTGCAATCCTGCGTTCTTGTGGCATCGTGATGCGTTTGAGGATGAACGAATTGGATTGCGCTTAACTTCACACTGCGGCTCGTTAGTGTTCCGTCTGCGATTGGTATATATCTAGCTTGGCAGTGTGCTTACTGGGCGTCCGAGACTGCTTT
>NW_013568342.1:717-946 GCF_000499745.2 Eimeria mitis
GCTTTTCCATCCTTCGCTCTGCGCTGATCGCGATGCTCTCGTTCCTGGGTGCGCTGTTATGCTTGACTAACTGTGTTTTGCGCTTGCTTGTTTGCGAAGTGATCACCTGGAACTCGCTGTTTTGGTACCTTGTGCAATACGGGCGCATTATGCTCCAACCTGCTCACTGACTCTGCAATGCACATCCCACTAAGCGTGCACTACGGCAGACCGTATGTTGATGGGTTCA
>NW_013568343.1:698-945 GCF_000499745.2 Eimeria mitis
CTGCTGTTGCTGTTGCTGTTGCTGTTTGTGTTGCTGCAGCTGCTGATGTTGCTGCTGCTGGTGTTTGTGTTGCTGCGGCTGTTGCTGTTGTTGTTGCTGCTGTTTGTCTTGCTGCAGATGCTGCTGTTGTTGCTGCTGCTGTTTGTGTTGCTGCTGCTGCTGCTTCTGTTTGTGTTGCTCCTGCTGCTGTTGCTGCTGCTGCTGCTGTTTTCTTGCGTTGCTGCTGCTGCTGCTGCTGCTGCTGCTG
>NW_013568344.1:2681-2803 GCF_000499745.2 Eimeria mitis
CTAAACCCTAAACCCTAAACCCTAATGTTGTGGTTGTGGTTGGTGGTTTTGTTGCTGCAGGTTATAGGACTCGTAACCCTCACCACCAGCCACACCATCCGCCTCACCGCTGACGCCCCCAT
>NW_013568344.1:2903-3746 GCF_000499745.2 Eimeria mitis
GGACTCTCTAAACCCCCCTAAACCCTAAACCCTAAAACCGTCTGGACCATAAACCCTAAACCCTAAAACCCTGTAGGCCGTAAATCCTAAACCTTAAACTCTAAACCCTAAACCCTAAACCCTAAAACTCTCTAAACCCTAAACCCTAAACCCTAAACCCTAATATTCAGTTTGGGTGGTTACTACGTGACGGTGGAGTTTGGTTCTGTTTGTGGTGGGGTGGAGGCGAACCTGCGGGTCAATGAAACATCCTTTCTCTCTGGCGAGCTGCTGCATGCGGGCCAGGCAACAAAAGTACGTAAACCCTAAACCCTAAACCTCTTTAAACCCTAAACCCTAAACCCTAATGTTGTGGTTGTGGTTGGTGGTTTTGCTGCTGCAGGTTATAGGACTCGTAACCCTCACCACCAGCCACACCATCCGCCTCACCGCTGACGCCCCCATCGTTCTCTACGCTTTGCTTATACAAAAGGTTGCTGCACACCCAGGCACCCCCACAGACCACCAGCAGCAGCAGCAGCACCAGCAGCAGCAGCAGCAGCAGCAGCAACAGTGGGCGCAGCAGGAACTGATGCCCAGGATACTTGAAATGTAAGCGGGGGGTCTAGCAGCAGCCTGCAGGCAAAGGGACGGCCTGTGAAGCAGCTGCAGCAGAACCCTTACCTCAGCAGCAGCAGCAGCAGCAGCAGCAGCAGCAGCAGCAGCAACAGCAGCAATAACAACAGCAACAGCAAAAGACAGATGGACTGTCTTTTTGTTTGTTTGTTTCAGTTCAGTGTATAGAATACACAGCAAATATATTAAATTAAAATCCTTATAAAAACTCTATCCGTATATAAATAT
>NW_013568344.1:3846-4273 GCF_000499745.2 Eimeria mitis
AGCAGCAGCAGCAGCAACAGCAGCAACAACAACAGCAACAGCAAAAGACAGATGGACTGTCTTTTTGTTTGTTTGTTTCAGTGCAGTGTATAGAATACACAGCAAATATATTAAATTAAAATCCTTATAAAAACTCTATCCGTATATAAATATAATTTATTGTTTATATACACACATGCTGCGAGGCGCTGTCTGCTGTCTAGCTGTTTGGGTAGTTTTGCTGCTGGTGTAGCTGCTGCTACTTCTGCTGCTGCTGCTGCTGCTGCTGCTGTTGTTGTTGTTGTTGTTGTCTCGCTGCTGCTGTCTGCCGTTGCTGCTGCTGCAGCTCCTGCAGCAGCAGCGGCAGCAGCAGCAGAGGCAGCAGCAGCTTCTTATGGGGGCGTCAACCACTGCATGCAGCGAGCCTCTTTTTATTTCATTTGGTTTG
>NW_013568344.1:4373-4675 GCF_000499745.2 Eimeria mitis
TTCTTATGGGGGCGTCAACCACTGCATGCAGCGAGCCTCTTTTTATTTCATTTGGTTTGAGCTGCCTATACACCGCAGCGGTGCTGCGGCGGCCGGTGTGTGTATGCAGCAGGCGACAGCAAGAAGCAGCAGCAGATGTTTGTGTGCATATAAACTGAAATTTAATTTATTTAATTAAATAAATTAAATTAAATTATAAAAAAAGCAAAAAATATAAACTGTTTCATGCGAAGCAGCAGCCCGCTGCTGCTGGGGATCCCCACCGCCGGCCGACGGACCACTGGGCCGGCAGCAGCAGCAGC
>NW_013568344.1:8477-9195 GCF_000499745.2 Eimeria mitis
CAGCAGCAGCAGAAAAAGAAGCAGCAGCAGCAGCAGCAGTGTATGCAGCATCAGCTCGAGTTATATGAACAAAAACAAAATAATAATCAACAGCAACAGCAGCAGCAGCAGCAGCAGCAGCAGAACTCTCAATCTCCAACTACAACTTCTGCTGCTGCCTCTTCTGCTGCTGCTGCTGCTGCTGCTGGTGCTGCTGCTGCTGCTGCTGCTGAGGATGATGAGGGTCCGTGTTGTGTATTATCTATAGGAGACGGCAACGGAGAGAGAAGCGCGTGTCTGCATCTCTCCCGCATGCAGCAGCAGCAGCAGCAGCAGCAGCAGCAGCAGCAGCAGCAAAAGTGTTTATTCAAGTCACTTAAGTTTATAACTCAACCAACATGCATGCAGCTGCTGTCGCAGCATTTGCTGCTGCAGCAAACATTTGTAGATATTATGAGCGTTAAACAAAGCCTAGATATGACTATACTAGACTACCAGCAGCAGCAGCAGCAGCAGCAGCAGCAGCAGGTGCAGCAGGTGCAGGGGCAGGGGCAGGTGCAGCAGAAACAAATGCAGCAACAATCGATGCAACAGCAGCAGCAGCAGCAGCAACAGCAGCAGCAGCAGCAGCAGCAGCAGCAGCAAGTGCTTATGCAGAGACATATGGAGACAACACAAACAACAGGGGGCCCCCTCTATGTGTTTAAGGATACAGAGGGGCCCCTCATGCTGCAGCTGC
>NW_013568344.1:9295-10100 GCF_000499745.2 Eimeria mitis
AGGGGCAGGTGCAGCAGCAACAAATGCAGCAGCAATCGATGCAACAGCAGCAGCAGCAGCAGCAGCAACAGCAGCAGCAGCAGCAGCAAGTGCTTATGCAGAGACATATGGAAACAACACAAACAACAGGGGGCCCCCTCTATGTGTTTAAGGATACAGAGGGGCCCCTCATGCTGCAGCTGCAGCAGCAAGCAATGGATGGGCTGCTGCAGCAGCAACACGTATCAGCAGCAACACCACCAGCAGCAGCAACACCAGCAGCAGCAGCAGCAGCAGCAGCAGCAGCAGCAGCAGCAGCAGCAGCAGCAGCAGCAGAAACAGAAGCAACAGGAAACACAGATGAATTCATAGATAAAATAAGCAACGAGCTCTATCAACAGCACCAACATATTACAGGGGGGGCCCTGGGGGCCCCCCTAACTCCGCAGGTATTAGGGATACAAAATTAAATAAATAAAATAAAATAAATAAATAAAATAAAATAAATAAATAAATAAAACAAAAACAATATAAATATAAATAAACATTAAAATATAAACAAACGAACATTCTCACCTCCCTATACACTGCAATACCTTCTCTTCATTTATATTAGGGGGCCCCCCACCAGGGGTTTATTTTTTATCTATTGGGGCCCCCCATTGGGGGGGCCCCCCTGGGGGGCCCCCGGGGGGGCGGGGAAAGGCACATGTAGGGCCCCCCATGAGGGGGGCCCCTTGTGCTTGAGGGGGCCCCCCTGAGGGGGCCCCCTGCTTGAGGGGGCCCCCCTGAGGGGGCCCCTTGCTTGGGGGGGCCCCCCTGGGGG
>NW_013568344.1:10200-12403 GCF_000499745.2 Eimeria mitis
GCAACATATTACGGGGGGGCCCCTGGGGGCCCCCCTAGCTCCGCAGGTATTGGGGATACAAAATTAAATAAATAAAATAAAATAAATAAATAAATAAATAAATAAAACAAATATAATATAAATATAAATATAAATAAACATTAATATATACACAAACTAACATTCTCATCTCCCTATACACTGCAATACCTTCTCTTCTTTTATATTAGGGGGCCCCCCACCTGGGGTTTATTTTTTATCTATTGGGGCCCCCCATTGGGGGGCCCCCTCTGGGGGCCCCCATAAGTGGGGTCCCCCCTGGGGGGCCCCCGGGAGGGCGGGGAAAGGCACATGTAGGGCCCCCCATGAGGGGGGCCCCTTGTGCTTGAGGGGGCCCACCTGAGGGGGCCCCCTGCTTGAGGGGGCCCCCCTGAGGGGGCCCCTTGCTTGGGGGGGCCCCCCTGGGGGGCCCCTCTGTATATGCAGCTTTAGGCCGCTACTTTTTTGCATTGTCTCGTTGTTATGATTCCTTTATATGGGGGGCCCCCATGAGGGGGCCCCCTTCATTGGGGCCCCCCCCATTGGGGGGCCCCCAGGGTTTGATTTGTTTGTTAGTTTAAAGGGTATGCTGGCGCAGAAACATCATTTGTCTTTATTGGTGGTGTGGGGGGGCCCCCCTGGGGGGCCCCCAAGGGGCCCCCCAGGGGCCCCTCGAGGCCCCAATGAGGAAAATGTTTGTCTTGAGGAAATTCTGCTTTTATTATTTCCGTGTTTGTCTACAAAGTGTAGTATACACACATGAGCAGCAGCTGCAGCAGCAGCAGCAGCAGCAGCAGAAGTAGCAGCAGTAGTAGTAGCAGCAGGGACTGTGATAGTAGCAGCAGCAGCAGCAACAGTAGCAGCAGCAGGAACAGTAGTAGCGGCAGCAATAGCAGCAGGAACAGCAGCAGCAGCAGCAGCAGCAGCAGCAGCAATTGCAGCAGCAGCAGTGACAGTAACAACATTAGCAACAGCAACAGCAACAGCAGCAGCAGCTGCTGCTGCTGCGGCAGCAATTGCAGCAGCACTAATGACAGTAACTGCAGCAACAGCAGCAGCAGCAGCAGCAGCATGTAGCCCCAGAGACAGCAGCAGAAAAAAGACAACAATTAATTAATATGAAGGTTCAGCTTAGGGGTCCCCAAGCAACCGCACAAGAAACCCTGGGGGCCCCTGGGGGCCCCTGGGGGGCCCCTAGAGGGTTTAGTATTCACCTCTGCATCAGGGGCCCCCCAATAAGTCTCCTGGGGGCCCCCCTGTTATACTGTTGGGGGCCCCCCTATTATATTTCATGGGGGCCCCCTATTATGCCTCCAAGGGGGCCCCCTATCACGCAACCTAGGGGGCCCCCTGTTGTGCTGTTGGGGGCTCCCTTATACACTATACTGATGGGGGCCCCCCACTAAGGTTGTTGGGGGCCCCTAAAGGGTTTGTTTATGCATGCATCGACAGCAACAACCCCTTCAGTATGATGAGGAAAAGAACAACAGCAGCAACAACTGCCAGGGGCCCCCTTATACAGCTCACAGGGGCCCCCCTATAGACGCCTTGGGGGCCCCCCCATAAAGGCTATAGGGGCCCCCCTATAGACGTTATAGGGGCCCCCATAGAGAGGATATAGGGGCCCCCCTATAGAGCTTATAGGGGCCCCCCTATGGAGGTGTTGGGGGCCCCCCTATAGGGCTTATAGGGGCCCCCCTATAGAGGTGTTGGGGGCCCCCCTAGAGAGGTGCTGGGGGCCCCCCTATACAACTCATAGGGGGCCCCCTTACAGAGGTGTTGATAACCCCCTTCTATGTGGCTGAGGCATTTGTATGGGGGGCCCCCCTGCTTTAGTACCCTTTGGGGGCCCCCATGTTTTTTGTTTGTTTGTTTGTTTGTGGTTTGTTTATAAATATAATAAAAATAAGAAAATAAATAATTAATTTTACAATTTATTTATTTTATTTTATATTTATATAAAATATAAATATAAAATATAATTATATTTATTTTATTTTATTATATAAACATACACAATAAAATATTTATCTTCTTCCTTTTCTTCTTCTTCCCTTTCCTTGTTGCTGCTGCCTCTGCTGCTGCTGCTGCTGCTCCTTCTCCCCCTCCCCCTCTTGCTGCTGCTGCTGCTGCTGCTGCTGCTGCTGCTTGTGGGGCCCCTCCTCTGCGTCAGCTAGACAGAGAA
>NW_013568344.1:12574-12717 GCF_000499745.2 Eimeria mitis
TATAGCTGCATATACACTCCAATCTATCTAATAAAGATGCAGCTACACCGCAACAACGAATATCTTCACGCACAGATAAAGCCGTCAGGTGACCGTGCCACTCAGACCCCTCACCCTCTACCTTTCCTATATATATATACACA
>NW_013568345.1:0-212 GCF_000499745.2 Eimeria mitis
TATATATATATATAAGTTGCTGGCGGTGCTGCTGCAGCTATTGTATTGATCTGTCTCTTTATTGCAACCGTCTCCTGTCTCTGCTGCTACTGCTACTGCTGCTGCTGCTGCTGCTGCTGTTGCTGCTGCTACCGCCGCTGCTACTGCAACTGCTGCTGCTGCTGCTGCTGCTGCTGCTGCTACTGCCGCCGCTACTGCAACTGCTGCTGCTG
>NW_013568345.1:353-855 GCF_000499745.2 Eimeria mitis
CTGCTGCTGTACCTCAGATAGCCAGGCCTCGAGCTGCAGCAGCACACAACACACCGAGCAGCAGCAACAGCCCCACATGCATGCGTGCAAGGAGACAGAAAAAGAGACAAAAAAAGAGACAGAAAAAGAGACAAAAGAAGAGATAAAAGAAGAGACAAAAAAATGACACAAAAGGAGACAAAAGGAGACAAAAGGAGACAAAAGCAGAAACAAAAGGAGACAGCAGGATACAGAAGAAGAGAAAAGAAGACAAAAGAAGAAACAAAAGGAGACAAAAGAAGAGAAAAGGAGACAAAAGGAGACAAAAGGAGACAGCAGGAGGCAAAAGGAGACAAAAGGAGACAAAAGGAGACAGCAGGAGGCAAGCGGAGACAGCAGAAGAGAAAAGGAGACAAAAGGAGACAAAAGGAGACAGAAAAAGAAACAAAAGAAGAGACAAAAGGAGACAAAAGGAGACAGCAGAAGGTGCTGCTGACATCTACGGCGATGGTTTTTTTTTTAA
>NW_013568346.1:0-427 GCF_000499745.2 Eimeria mitis
ATATATATATATATATATATATATATATATATATATATATATATATATATTTATGTTAATAAAAATATAAACATTTAAACAAATAAATAAATATATAAATAAATATATAAATATATATGGATAAAAATATATAAATAAATATATAAATATATATATAAATAAATATATAAATATATAAATAAAAAAATAAATATATAAATAAATATGCAAATACATAAATAAATAAATATATAAATAAAAAAATAAATATATAAATATACAAATAAATAAATAGATAAATGTATAAATATATAAATATATAAATAAATATAAAAACAAATGAATAAATACATAAATATATAAATATATAAATACATAAAAAATTAATTAATAGAAAAAAGAAATAAACAAAATATATTAAATAAATAAAATAAAATAAACAAAAAAC
>NW_013576947.1:412-855 GCF_000499745.2 Eimeria mitis
TAAAAAAGGAGACAGAAATAAAAAGGAGACAGAAAGAAAAAGGAGACAAAAGAAAGTCCGTTGTTTCACTGCAACAGCTGCAGCAGCAGCAGCAGCAGCAAGAGCTGCAGTAGCAGTAGCAATAGCAACAGCAGCAGCAGGAGCTGCGGCAGAAGCAGCAGCAACAGCAGCAGCAACACAACCACCAACAGCAGCACCAACAGCAGCACGAACAGCAGCAGCAGCGGAACAGCAGCAGCAGCAGCAGCAGAACAGCAGCAGCAGCAGCAGCAGCAGCAGCAGCACACGCGTGGTGTGCGTAATGATCGAGGAGCCCAGCAGCCCGGCCGTTGCCGCTGTTTTTATTTATTTTTATAAATAAAAAATAAATAAAATAAAAATAATTAATTAAAATAAAATAAAATAAAAAAATAATAAAAAAAATAAAAAAAAATAAAAAAACA
>NW_013568347.1:0-471 GCF_000499745.2 Eimeria mitis
CCCCCTCTGCCTAGAAACCCTCGATGAGACAGACAGGGGCCTCTTCCCCTGCGAGTGCGGCTACCAGGTGGGTTGCAGCGCGTGACGGTTTGTGTTTCTAGCATTAGGGTTAGTCGCCGCAGGGTTTAGCTTTGTCACCCTAGGGTTTGTCGCGTGAGGGTTTGTTGCTCCAGGGGTGCGGGTTAGGGTTTATCGTCTTAGGGTTTATTCCTCTAGGGTTTGTTTCTCTAGGGTTTGGTAGTTTAGGGTTTGTTGCTGTAGGGTTTGTCGCTCTGGGGTTTGTTGCCTGGGGGTGTATCGCCTTAGGGTTTATCGCCCTAGGGTGTGTTGCTGCAGCAGGTACACAGGGTATAAGCAACACAACTCACTGCTCTTGCTGCTGCTGCTGCTGCTGCTGCTGTTGCTGTTGCTGTTGCTGCTGCTGCGGGTACTTAGGTGTGTCTTTGGTGCCTGCACCACATACGTGATCAT
>NW_013568347.1:576-854 GCF_000499745.2 Eimeria mitis
GCAGCAGCAACTGCAGCAAGCGCAGCAGCAGCAGCAGCAGCAACAGCAGCAGAAAGGAAGCTGTTGCAGACAAGCAAACGCGAGATACACGCATACACACGCTCAGGCAACGAAGAAAAGCAGGCTCACTATACACCCGCCCGCTAACAGAAATGAGGGTTTCAACACACATAAACAATGCAGCTGTGCTGCTAGCTGCTGCAGCTGGTTGATGGTGTTCTCTGCTGGCTGCTGTGTGCTGCTGCTCAGGCTCACGAAGCAAGTAGGACGCAAGTCAA
>NW_013568348.1:0-129 GCF_000499745.2 Eimeria mitis
CTCCTGCAGCGCAGCAGTTCCTGGTGTGTGTCTTCCCCCGCCAACCCCGACCCCAACCCAAAAAAAAAACTCAAAGCTCGAAGCACGCGGAGAATCAAAGACAGAAAGCAGAGACTCCCAGACACCGCC
>NW_013568348.1:229-532 GCF_000499745.2 Eimeria mitis
GCAAAGCTCGAAGCACGCGGAGAATCAAAGACAGAAAGCAGAGACTCCCAGACACCGCCGTGGCCGTATGAAGATAATATTTTTGCTGCTGTCTCCTCCATGTTCTTTGGTGCTCCTGATACGAGTTGCTGCTGCAGCGCAGCAGCAGCAGCAGCAGCAGCAGCAGGGGTTGTTGCAGCAGCAGAAGCACCAGCATGAGCAGAAGGCACACCACCGCCTCCTATATCTCCTGCTGCTGCTGCTGCTGCTGCACTGTCAGCTGCAGCTGCTAACCCTCCCCCTGCAACGCCGCTGCTGCTGCTG
>NW_013568348.1:632-822 GCF_000499745.2 Eimeria mitis
AGTTGCAGCAGCAGAAGCACCAGGATGAGCAGAAGGCACACCACCGCCTCCTATATCTCCTGCTGCTGCTGCTGCTGCTGCACTGTCCGCTGCAGCTGCTAACCCTCCTCCTGCAACGCCGCTGCTGCTGCTGTTGCTGCTGTTGCTGGAGGGGGACCGGTTGTCGCCAGTGTTGTTGTTGTTGCTGCTG
>NW_013568348.1:922-996 GCF_000499745.2 Eimeria mitis
CCAGCAGCAGCAGCAGCAGCAGCAGCAGAAGCAGCAGCAGGACTAGCAACAATGAAGAGGGTTTGGCTTAGGTT
>NW_013568349.1:0-279 GCF_000499745.2 Eimeria mitis
TATATATATATATATATATATATATATATATATATTACCTGAAAGTATTGTGTGCTGCGGTACTTAAAGGGTCCTCTTTGTGTGTCTCCGGCTGTTAATAAAATTTTATAAGGAAGCTCTCTCCATGTTTCTTTTTGTTCTAAACTAAGAGAAGAAAAACTAAATATAAATAAATAAATAAATAAAAATAAACACAAACACAAAAAAAAAGAAAAAGAAACAGAATTATTGTTTTTTTTTTTTTTATTTTGTTGTAAGAATTTAAAAATTTTTTTTTAA
>NW_013568349.1:2631-8595 GCF_000499745.2 Eimeria mitis
ATAAAATAAAATAAAAAGAAGAAAGGTTTGGGTGGCGCAAGGATAATAAAGTAATATATTTAATTAAATATAATATTATATTTATTTAAATATATTTTTATATTTAATTTATTTTCATATTAAATATAACATTATATTTATTTAAACATATTATTATATCTAACTTAATATATTATTATATTTATCTAAATATATTATTCTATTTAATTTAATATATTATTATATTTATATATATATATATATATATATATATATATATATATATAATAATAATAAATTAAATAAATTAAATTGAAGGCGTACGGTGATAGGAGAAGGGGGCGGGGGGATGCAGCAGAGAGAAAAGAGAGAGAAGGAGGATGCGGTGGAGTCTCCTAAAAGAAAAAAATAAAAAAAAAGAAGAAATATAAAATAAATTAAAACTGCATGCACAAGAAACAACAAAGAAAACGCAAAGATAAACAGAAAAAAGAAAAAAGAAAAAAGAAGGATTGAAATCATTAAGATGAACAGAGAAAGGGGGAGAAAGAAAGAGAAAAACGTCAGAGACAAACAAAAGAAATAAATAAAATATTTATTTTTATTGTTTAATACAAAAAAAGAAAATTCAACTTTTCCTTTTGCTGCTGATGATGCTGCTATAGACCTACAGAAAAAGAAAAAGAAGAAGAGGGTAAGGTGCTGCTGGAGACAGAAGCAGCAGAAAATATAAATATTTTTAAAAAATAAAAAATAAAAAAACAAATTTCCATCGTCAACTCATGATCGAAACANAAAAAAAAAAAAAAAAAAAAAAAAAAAAAAAAAAGTTGAATATTTTTTCAGGTGGCTGCAGTGCGAGGGAAATCAGAGAGAATTGAGCATTTCATTTGTATAAAATAATTTATTTATATAATATTTACATTTATTTTTATATTTATATTCAACAAAAAAGAGAAAATAATGAAGAAAAGGATTCTTAGTCGTTTCAGGTGTACATACACCGCAACCTATACAACCAGAAACTTGAATGCTGGGGGGCCCCCCTTCTGGTGTAGATGCTGCGAAGGAAACGACCAAAATAGTTCATTAAAACCGCAATTTTAATGTTTATTAATATTTAAATATTAAAATTAATTAAATTTAAACAAAGAGGAATATTTTGATGTCTTTTGCGAGGGTTTATATGGTGCATTGGTGTGTACTGCGCAGCGGCATCGAGGGGGCCTCATACATGATACAAGCCAGTAACATAAGGAAACCAGCAGATAGTTTTTTGTGTTTATATTTACATTTAAATCAAATAAATTAAATAAAAAAGAATTTAAATAAATATATTAAAAAACAAACTTATATACACACTGTGTTGTTTACGATATTCATAGATATTTATCTGTTTTGTTGTGTTCTTGTTGCTCGCGCCTAGCAGCCCAGTTCAACAAAACTTTCACTCTAAGTCATACATTAATGTTTATTATTTTTATAAAGATTTATCTTTTCTTACAATGTAAACCATATAATGTTGGTTTTTATTTTTATTTTCAGCAGCATACCGTTAAATACGATCACTATAATAATTCCATTTCTCTTTTCCTTTCTTCTTCATCTGTTGGTATGTATTGTTCCTCTTTGTCGCGTGTGTTTAGCAGGAAAAGAATTATAATAAGGCTCAAAGAATCTTATTTATCTATTCAGTGTAATTAATATAATTAAGAAACGGAATTTATACATAAAAATTGTATTAAGCGGCTGAGTTTATAGACACTGCAACACCTCTGAAACAGCTCTAATAAAAAACATGTTCGTTACTTGTCCTGCATATTGACTCAAAAGTAGAAACAGAATAAAAAGCAAAAGAATTCAAATTTTTTTCTGATTTTCATCTAAGAAATGACTTTCTAAAGAAGTAACAATTGGTTTTTTTCTGCATGTGCCTATTTTTTGCGTAATCATGAAATGTTGAAATATCATTTTTTTCGGATAAAATAATAAAATATGAAGAATTTCATCCTCAAAAAGATATATTTTATTCATAATACATGCGAAAAAATTCTTGAAAACAAATTTTTAATACCGAGATGAGGTGTACGTACACCGCAACCGCTTGCGGGTGTGCACCGGATCCGCAGTGGAAACCCAGTAACTTTCTTGTGTATTTTTGGCTGTTTTTTTTGAATTCTTTTTCCTTTTTAACTTTTTATGACTCAATGAAGTGTTTTTGACGGTTGAAACGGGAATATGAACCTTTTTTTTCTGCTGATGATCGCGAGGCTGTTGGTTGCTTGCAGCTTCGTTGCGGTGCCAATGCAGTGTACGCGGATGAAAGTACGTTGCAGGTGATATTTGAATAAACTATTCCACCAGAATAAAAACTTTTTCAGCATCAGTCTGCAGCAAAAGGAATAGGAGGCATTGCGCTTCCCCCCTATCCTGTTATGTAAGGCAGTTACTACTGCTGTGGCGGCATCATGGGGTGTACGTACACCTGCATTTGATCGTTTTTCAGGGATATTCACATTGAAGAAAACAACCAGGACATGTTCCAGTCGATGATAGAAGATGAAGAAGATAGAGCCATTCGAAGGAGCCTCGCAGACTTACAAGAAGCTGTAGGAGGTATGGGGCTTCATCGTTTGCATGCAGCATGCATGCATGCAAAGAATTCACAATACGTGTTATATGCATGCAGCGGACACAAAGGCGATACAAGAGCTCGGTAAGAAACACAAAAAAAGAAATAAATACAACCAAGAGCCCTATAACTCAACAGTATGAACTGCAGCCACAGTACAGAGACATGAACTCGAATCGCTAGCGACGGTAAATACAATACACCGAAATAACCAACAAAAAAAACAGATCTTAATCAAAGAGATTCGTTTATTTCAGATTGCGGAGGGTACAAGACAGGCAGAGTGAAGACAAACCCCTCTTCATGTTGTAATGCCCTTCGCTTGCATACACCCGTATACACCCGACCACCAGCCACAGGCAGCAGCAGCAGCAGCAGCTGCTGCTGCATCGAAAAACAAAAGCCAATACGTGTGGAACAAAGTTTTTGTTTTTGTTTTTATACACAAAAAAACAAAGTTTTTCTCTTAACCGCACTACTTGCATGCAGTCGTGCAACGCACAGGTAGTTATCTCGAGGCACAAAGAAGTGTTTTTGAACTGCAAAGTTATATATCGTTATATTATCTCATAACAGCTTTGGTTTTGTAGTAGGCGCTGTTGAATATAAAAACTACTATACCCTGCAGAAAGAGAAGCAAAAGGTAATGTAATCGAGTGCACCCCTAGCACCTGACTTCTCTTCTTTTGTTTTTTACATATTCATATTTAAGAAGCTAGAAATACAAATAAATAGGCAGAAACAGACTCAAAACAAACAGAAAACAAACAGCATATCTTCAGAAAAAACGGAATACCCGCGGGCTGTTGAATCCGCATGCAAAATTATTTCAGCTCAAACAAATGATTAATTGATTCATAAATAAATGAAGAAATGAAAAAAAAATTTCAGATGAGCCTTTTTAAAAAGCTTAGCGGCGTTGGTTTTGTGTGCTGATCCAACCTGCTTTCAGGTGCCGTGCAGTTTCAGGTGTATGTACAGCTCAGCATACGCCGCTTTCTTGTTTTTTTTTTTTCTGAATTTGTGGTTGGGGGAAGCTGCAGGTCGTTAGAATGGGCTGCGATGTGGTTTTAAAATGTTGTTTTTATATTTTTTTTTTGTGTTTGTGTTCGCTGCGGTTTACCGTTGCCAGGCACAGAATGCAAGAGGAGTTTCAGGTTCTGCTGCTCTTCAGCAGCTGACGGAGTTCAGAAAAAACCACAGACGAACGATCGATGGCCGCTTATGCGCAGCAGCATTTGTGCAAGACGATCAAACTTACACAGATTGCACAACAAGCCGAGCACCCAATGGCACTGCAGGTGAATAGATACCACGGACTTGCTGTATAAAGAAACACTTCTCTGATCAAGAGGAAATGAATCAATAAATAAATAAACAAATGAATGAATGAATGAATGTATGGGGTTTATAATCAGGAGGAGAGTGGTGTTATGTGGAGGTCCAGCTCCTAGGAAAAGGCACTTCTGATTGGAATTACTGCTTACCGCCGATTAACTACGGTAGCTGCAAACAGAGAAATATTGCATTGCTATGTAGAAAACTAACTAAAAGTTTTTTTTTTATTCTTTTTCTTTTTCTTATTCAGATAAAATACGCTTGAAGGCGCGGCAAGCTTTTGAAATGAAAGCGGCTGAGGGAGAAACCATGGTGCGGTGCCTCACTTCTCCCCTAGCAGCATTCAACTCCTCAGCACACATTTGTTTCAGATTGCGCGGCTAGACGGCAGCATATATCAGACGAACATGGCTCAGAAGAGGTCAGCATTGATCTTGTATAAAATGAATAAAACTAAAAATATATTTTCTTACACTTGTTACAGATTCGAAGCAATATGCGGAAAGCGGCATGCAGCAGTGGAACAGCAACTCGAGGCAGCGGGGAAAATTTTATCGAGAAATAAAAACTGTTTGAAACAACTTGAAACTGCAGCAAATACAGCAGAGCGTTTGAAATCCTTAGTACGCAAAATGCATCATCAGATTCATCAGCAACAAGAAGCAGCAGCCAAACGACCTGAAAACTGTCAGCATATGCCGGGGTATGTGAATGTTTCGTTGCACTGTGATGAGTATTTCTCACCTCTTTTTATATCATTATGAATGAATATTTTATATATATACATATATATATATATATATATATGTATGTGTTTCATACTTGAAATTATGCATGAATACAACATGCAATTGAACAGCCGTCGCGATCCAAAAAAACTGAAACCACAGATACGAAGAAGACCCTCGACCAGATGGAATTAATGGATATTATTTCGATAATTCATTTCTTGAAGGAAAGCCGAGAATACAGAAAAAAGACAGAAATATCGACATTGCTTTCAGTGGTTCGGGGCCACTGGAGGACGTGACCACTCATCACTATTCAGCTCGTGAGTGTGTGGGGGGGAAAATATAATAAGAATAAATAAATTAGACACAGAAAAATACTAAATGATAAATTAAATAAAATAATTCAAAAGAAAATTCAATCAAACTCAATTTCAGGATGGGACGGGTTTCTGCTGATCCCTGAAACTGCACATTATATTTTCAGCATAGGTGGGGAAAGCTGCAGTATTCCGGGGCAAAAGAACTTGAATTTCCATTTAAATTGATATTATTATATAATAAAACTAATAATATAATATTATTATATAATAAAATTTAATTTTTTGAATTTTTTTGTTCAGAAACCGACAACGGCGCGCGCGTGTTTCTGAACGATGAGCCCATCATTGCAGATCGCATGCCTCCAGGCACCGCAGCCGATGCTTCTGGTAACCGCCGAGTTTCGTTGGTTTCTATTGCAGAAAAAAGTGGAAAACATATAACTGAATCTTCTCCAATTCAATTGACGGGAAAAAAGAAATACAAAATACGAGTCGAGATGGTTCATAATACGCATTTCCTCTTTGATCACAGCGACCACGGCAGTCTAAAGTATGCAAAGAAAAGCTTAAAAAACGAAAAAAAAAAAAAAATTTAATTCATTTAAACCCTTTTCAGACTCATGTGGGCCTCTGAAGACATAAAAAGAGAAACAATTCCGCCGAAATTCTTCTTCACAGCAAACCATCCTCCCCCCCTGAAAATATCGAGGTGATGATGAACTTCACCGTTTTTTTTTCTTTTTTTTTTATTTTTTTTTATTTTGTACATTATTTCATCTATTTTCAGCTTGGATCCGAAGCAGTATTCTCTTTCTTTGATGTATGAAGGGGCCCCTGTTTATGCAGATGATGCATCTATTCAACTTGCACGAATTCCCGTGCACCTGAATGGCTTGCGTTATATTCGTTCAGTTAAAAGGCCTTCTGCTGCTCTGTTAGAGCTGCATGTGAATCTCCCAGCTGA
>NW_013568349.1:8695-8917 GCF_000499745.2 Eimeria mitis
CTGCGTTATATTCGTTCAGTTAAAAGGCCTTCTGCTGCTCTGTTAGAGCTGCATGTGAATCTCCCAGCTGATTTATATATTTGTTTCCCTGATGAAGAGCCTTTTCCTTTTTCTCCTTTTGAGGATTACCTATGGAAAGCGCACGAAACAGAATACAGCATAGACCTGAAGAAAGCAGAAAATATTTCATCACAAACCTCACCAAACACACAAAAAAAAAAA
>NW_013568349.1:10485-11224 GCF_000499745.2 Eimeria mitis
CATATAATTATATTTGTTTTAATAAGAAAATTAAATTTTATTTGTATACAGATGAGGAGACAGAGGTGTTCTCCATATTACATACGGCTAAGCTGGAGCATCACTCTTACTTACTGCCTCTTCCTAAGCAAACACGATCGGTATATATAAATATATAAATATAAAAATATAAAAATATAAAAATATAAAAGTATAAACATAAATACATAAATATAAATATAAGTACAAGTATAAATCTAAACATAAACATACCCACACCCCGAATCAACACAAAAGAACTAAAAACAAAACTATAAACGCAGAAATACAAAATTTTATTTTCTTTTTAATATTTAAAACTATTAAATATATTTACAAACAAATACAGGTTAAGATAGAAATAACACAAATGTTTGTTGCTGGGGGAGACAGCGGCGGCTCCTTTGAGTTTTGGGGGGTCCCCTGTACAGCAGAAGAAGAAAACACAAAACCTCCGCCTGTCTTTGACTTGCAGGTACTTTCTTATACATTTACATATATATATATATATATATATATATTTATTTATATTTATATATCTGTATTTATATTTATATTTATATGTATTTATATTAAATATATATACATATGCATATTCATTTATATTTATATTTCTATTTATATATATATTCATACTAACTACATATATATAAACATACATATATATATATATATATATATATATATATATATATATATATATATATATATATATATATAT
>NW_013568349.1:11249-11730 GCF_000499745.2 Eimeria mitis
ATAATTTCAGTGTACAGACACATTAGCGACAGTACTACAAGAGCAGGAGCTGCCTGCATCTGGGGGTGTTCAGTTTATTGGCGTTTGCAGTAAAAGTTGTTTTAATGATTCTATTAAAGATGGAGTTGTTTATGGAGAAAAAATATATTCTGTTGAGTCTATGTTATGTAGTATGGGGCTGCATGCAGGTGTATGTACACCTGGATTTGCATGCGAATTGTTTATAACACTTATTGATGGATTTATATCTTCTTTTTCTTCTTCTTATAAACACGGAATCTTATCTATGACACACGGCCCCGCTCCTGCTTCTATTGCTGTTAGCTCAGCTGCATGCACGCATGCACTGCTGCAGGATAAACAAATTAAAATAAAAATACATTTCGATGCTTCAGAAGAGAAAACACCACTACCAAAGGTATTCTTTCTTGCTGCTGCATGCAGTTTTTTTTTTTTTTTTTTTTTTTTTTTTTTTTTTTTT
>NW_013568349.1:11763-12086 GCF_000499745.2 Eimeria mitis
CTATGTTTAGGGCTGGATCCAAGATAAAGGAGATATTAAACAACAAAAAGGAAAATATTTCTACGGTATACACTTCATAACTTTCTTCTCAATCACAACATCTTACCGCCGTCGCTGCTGCTGCTGCTGCTGCTGCTGCTGTTGCTGCTGCTGCTGCTGCTGCTGTTGCTGCTGCACAGGTTGGCTGCAGCAGGCTAGGGGGCCGCAGTGCAGCAGAGACGTTTTGCATGCGTCTCCTTCTGTTTTAAATAACGGAGGCATTTTGCTTTCAGCTGCTCCAGTAAGACGTTGCTGTATATCTATTGTATATATATATATATATA
>NW_013568350.1:0-255 GCF_000499745.2 Eimeria mitis
AAGGTGCTGATGCTGCTCTGTATATACACAAATAAATAAATAAATAAATAAATAAATAAATAAATAAATAAATAAATAAATAAATAAAGAAGATTGATAAATGAATAAGGTAAACAAATAAACAAAAACTAACAAACCAGAACAAATATATGAATAAAAAAATAAAAAAAATAAAATAAATAAATTAAACAAATAAAATAAATAAAATAAATAAAATAAATAAAATAAATAAAATAAATAAAATAAATAAAATAA
>NW_013568351.1:0-134 GCF_000499745.2 Eimeria mitis
CCCCAACAAACGCGCAAAACATCTCAAAACCCCTCCATCCCTCAACTGCAGTCCAACCAACACGAAAAAAACAAACCTACCTACACATCACCGCTGCACGTCCTCCGCGATCGTTCCGGATTGCAAACCACGAA
>NW_013568351.1:465-536 GCF_000499745.2 Eimeria mitis
CCGTGCCAAAACACCAAAATACAACTGGCAGTGAGCTAACAACGCACGGTCTCAGGCGCCTGAACACATAG
>NW_013568351.1:782-853 GCF_000499745.2 Eimeria mitis
ACAGTAAGCTAACAACGCACGGTCGCAGGCTCCTGAACAAACAGTCCTCAACAAACGCGCAAAACATCTCA
>NW_013568352.1:0-215 GCF_000499745.2 Eimeria mitis
TATATATATATATGTGTGTGTGTATACAGAGCCTTACAGGGTTCAGCCTTATACACGGGTTCATACGCATGCAGCCCCGAGGTGTACAGACAGCGCCCGTTTGCCTGTCACGCAGGTGACCTCACCGGCAAGCTGGGGATCGGCCGGGATACGTCTCCAGACCCCAAAAGGCCAGACTACAGGCTCATCGCCGTTGACGTGCATGCAGATAACCC
>NW_013568353.1:0-1215 GCF_000499745.2 Eimeria mitis
ATAAAGAGAAAGTAACAATATGCAAAAACCCTAAACCCTAAACCCTAAACCCTAAACCCTTAAACACCAACTGATAGAGTGGCTGGAGCTCACCGCTCCCCGGGGGCAGGCCGATCCCTCTTGCTGCTTCTGCGCTGTCTGTTGAGTTGTTTAGGATAGAAGTTCAATAAAAAACAACTCATTTGTTTAATATTTTATAAATAAGCAGGCAGCAGCAGCACAAAAGCACATAAATAAACCCTAAACCCTAAAGCCTAAACCCTAATAGGCTGCTTAAGCCCCATCAATCGCCTCCTCTATACACAGAGAAACGAACCCCCTCCTTTGTTTACGACTCTTCTTTCTTTGCTTTTTTCTTTTTTTTTCTTTTTAATTAAAAATTAATTACTTTTTAATGTATATAAACAACGTGCATGCAGTGCTGCTCGCCGAGGGTCGTCGCGTCTCTATCGATACACCGCAGCATCAACCAATACATACATACATACGTACGTACATACGTATATATGTATGTATAAGCATTTATATATATAATATATCTATTTATATTATATTATTTATATTTTTGTGTGTTTGTGGGTGTGCGAGTATGCGCTAGAGTCAGCTGTTTGTACACCTGGTTTTATCTGTGTAGCTGCCAGCCTATTCTCAGCACCTGCTGCTGCTGTTTCTGTTGCTGCTGCTGTTGCTGCTGCTGCTGCTGCTGCTGCTGCTGCTGCTGCTGCAGCTGCTGTCTCTAGGGCCGCCCCACACTCAGTAACACCGAAGCTCAGCTGCTACTGGCGGTGTTAGTACTAAAGGAATTATTATAAATATATTTGTTAGTGAAAGTCAAAATAAATATATTTATTATAAAAAATATTATTAGGAGATGAATGGTAAATAAAAGAATTATTACTAAGAAAAATATTTATAGAAAAGTAATCGTAATAATAATTTTTAATGAAATAAAAAAAAATAATATTACTATTAATTATTTCTTCTTTCTGTTTTTTTAATAAGTAATATTATTATTAATTAATAGTAAAATTATTTATTAAGGAAATAAATAAATAGTAATAATATAAAAAGATAAACAAAAGAGTAAATCAATAGTAATAATATAAAGAAAGAAAGATAAATAGAAGGACTAATAGATAGTAATGTTATAATAAAAGAAAAATAAATAAAAGAATAAACTTAATATCTATTAAGTTTATTCTTTTATTTATTTTT
>NW_013568353.1:1315-1920 GCF_000499745.2 Eimeria mitis
GATTAAGGAAATAAATAAAAAGTAATAATATAAAAAGATAAACAAAAGAGTTAATCAATAGTAATAATATAAAGAAAGAAAGATAAATAGAAGAACTAATAAATAGTAATATTATAATAAAAGAAAAATAAATAAAAGAATAAACTTAATATCTATTAAGTTTATTCTTTTATTTATTTTTCTTTTATATAATTAACTAATAGTAGTTTTTTTTATTAAAAAGTAATATTTTATTATTTATAAAATAAAATATTAGAAACAGAGTTATTGGTTATTAGTAAACAAAGAATTACTAGCATCAAAAGATGAGTTAATAATATTTTTATATTTATTATTACTAATTTATCTCTTAGTATATATTAAGTTTATTCTTTTTATTATATATCTTTTTTATTTTATTTATTTATTTGTATAAATTACACAGAAAATAACCTTAAGAATTTACCATTCAATGTAGGCGCCTGGATTCCTCTGCTTGAGGCCTAAGAAAAAAAAAAAAGAAAATGAAGGGAGCGCTGTCACCAGCACACCCAAGGAGTGTAGGCCTTTGCATCGGCATCTGCGGCTAGCTGTGGCTAGCTGTGGCTAGCTGTGGCTAGCCGCGG
>NW_013568353.1:2020-2866 GCF_000499745.2 Eimeria mitis
ATTAAAAAGTAATATTTTATTATTTATAAAATATAATATTAGAAACAGAGTTTTTGGTTAGTAGTAAACAAAGAATTACTAGCATCAAAATATGAGTTAATAATATTTTTATATTTATTAATATTAATTAATATTTAAAAATATATTAATTTTATTCTTTTTATTATAATATCTTTTTTATTTTATTTATTTATTTTTATAAATTACACAGAAAATAACCTTAAGAATTTACCATTCAATGTAGGCGCCTGGATTCCTCTGCTTGAGGCCTAAGAAAAAAAAAAAAAGAAAATGAAGGGAGCGCTGTCACCAGCACACCCAAAGAGTGTAGGCCTTTGCATCGGCATCTGCGGCTAGCTGTGGCTAGCTGTGGCTAGCTGTGGCTAGCCGCGGGCGCCTGTCTGTCTAGCAGCAGCTAGCGCCCCCAAACAGAAGGTATGAGAGTGTCTAGCCACTGCAACTGCGCCTGCATGTGCATACAGCAGGTGTTCTCTCTGCATGCAGCCAGCCCCAAACCGAACGCCCCTGTGGCGCATGCAACGAGCCCCTGTTAACGTGAATTCAAAGTCAGGTCCGGGGCGGCTGCGTGCTGCTGTGCCGCCTCGCTCAGCTGAGGAGGGGCTGCTGCTTGCAGATGTGGGGCCCCAGGGGCCCCAGGGGCCCCAGGGCCCCTGGGGTGTCTCTGGGGGGCCCCCTGCTGCACAAGAGGCCAGGGAGAGGCAAGGAGCAGCCCACTGACCCTAGGCAGCAAACGCTTGCAGCAGAAATAACAGCAGCAGCAGCAGCAGCAGCAGCAACGCCGATGCACTCGCATTACTCCTACGCGTGCAGAAAATGCCCAGTGTA
>NW_013568353.1:2966-9049 GCF_000499745.2 Eimeria mitis
AGCTGCGTGCTGCTGTACCGCCTCGCTCAGCTGAGGAGGGGCTGCTGCTTGCAGATGTGGGGACCCAGGGGCCCCAGGGGCCCCAGGGCCCCTGGGGCAGATGTTGTTTATGGGGGCCCCCTGCTGCACAAGAGGCCAGGGAGAGGCAAGGAGCAGCTCACTGACCCTAGGCAGCAAACGCTTGCAGCAGAAATAACAGCAGCAGCAGCAGCAGCAACGCCGATGCACTCGCATTACTCCTACGCGTGCAGAAAATGCCCAGTGTACATAAACCGCACGGCAAATACAAACGCACGCAGCAGCGGCGCCCCCCCCACGCCCCCGTTGGTCCCCGCATGGAGGCGCATCCAACGCTGGCCGCGAGCGCTGTCTAGATAGCAACCCAGCTAGCTGTCTGGCTAGGCAGCTAGCTAGGCGCCTTCATGAAAAATCTGTCTAGTTGCGAGGCGCTAGTTGAAGATACACCCCACCGAAAGAGGCCTCTTCTTCTGAGCTGCTTGGGGAGAAGCAAGTGTGAAGCTGGCCCCGAAGCGCTCGTATTGCGCCACCAGCAGCTGGACAGCTAGCTGTGCAGCTAGCCGTGCAGCTAGCTGTGCAGTTAGCTATATAGCTAGCTAAGCAGCTAGCTGCTTAGCTAGCTCCTTGCTATCGATGTAGATGAGCAGCTAGTTGAGCAGCCAGCTATGCAGCTAGCNAGCTGCTTAGCTAGCTCCTTGCTATCGATGTAGATGAGCAGCTAGTTGAGCAGCCAGCTATGCAGCTAGCTTGGCAGCTAGCTACGCAGCCAGCTGTGCAGCTAGCTATGCAGCTAGCTGCTGAGCTATTTAGGCAGCTAGCTACACAGCTAGCCGTGTATGCAGCTAGCTCCTGGTGATTCGCCATTCCTTTGGAAGGCAATTGTGTTTGTGTGTGTATGAAACACACATGGTCTCAGCATCAGCGCGGCGTGGATGTGAATAGGGTTGTAATGAGGATAAATTATTTTTTCTTTTGTCTGAGTTGCCTTGCCCTTCGTAGTTCATCTCTTTCTTCTTGGCTCATTTGCGGTGTCGGGAACTCTTCCTCTCGAGGCAGTTTCAGGTTTCCTTCGCCGCTTCTTTCTCTGAATTCTGGTGTACGCAGCTGCAATACATTTTTCATTGTGAATCCCTCAAGTTCACCAAGGTCCATATGATCTTCTCCTTCAGGGATCTCATCTACTTCTTCGCCCGCATACATCAGCACACCGTCATCGCTGTCTTCTTCTTCGTCTTCGTCTTCGTCGTATTCTTCTTCTTCTTCTTCTTCTTCTTCTTCCTCCTCCTCCTCCTCCTGGCCTTCTGCTGCCTGGGGAGTTGCAACTTCTTGTGTTGGCTCTGCCTGTTCCGTTGGTAGTGGAGGCCCATCTACAGCAGTTTGTTGCTGTTCTTCTTCTTGTGCTGGTTCTGGTGGTGCTGCTTCATNAGTGGAGGCCCATCTACAGCAGTTTGTTGCTGTTCTTCTTCTTGTGCTGGTTCTGGTGGTGCTGCTTCATCGGCAGCCTCAGCTGGCTCTTGTTCAGTTGGCTTGGGTGCGACGAGTGTGGGTGCATATTCTCTTTCTGTTGCTAGATATTTTTCTTTGAGTTTCTGAAGAGCTTCTTCTTCAGAGTTCAATGCTTCTTCTCTCTTTGCATATATCATACCTTGCACAAACATATCGTTTCCATACATTGCTCTGTTCCTGAGTGCACCCCATGCAGCATCTTCTAGCATTTCTTCTACTTGTCGTTTTACATCATCTATTGTTTTTCTTTGTAACCTTTGTACAATAGATTCATATACATCATGTCTTGCTTTTACAACAAATATTGCTGCTGTATGATGAATCTGTGCTGCTGGCCTCTTCTCATCCCACCCTTCATACTTCATTCCGTGTGCCTCTACCTCGAGCGTTTCTATCAATTCTTCTGATAGTTCAAGTTTCATCTCCATTTCACTTAGTTTTGCTTGTGTTTCTTCCCATATACGTTGTACTAGTTCCGCGCCAACGCCTGATTCAACTCCTTCTTGTAAAGCAATAAGAAGCTCAGTAACCGTCATAGCCTGCAGCCGATGCATCTCTCTCTGTCTATATAATTCTTCTGTTGCTTCTGTTTCAGCTATATGTAGAGTTGCATTTTCTTTTATCATTTCATCAACAGCTGCAAGATATTTCTTCGCTGCTGGTTCAACGAATGTACGCCAAAATTTCCTTGCGCTTGTATCTTTTGGTTTATATTTGAATGCCCGTGAGGAGAAATCATGGCCTTCTTCTTGAGCATTAAAAGCAATCATATGAAGCTTAGCCATTTCTTTATCTACTTCAAGCAATCGAGCTAAACCAAAAGCAGCAGGGAATCTTAGTCGTTCTGGTAGTGTTTCTTTCAGCTTTTCTATATCTTGTTTACATCTTTCTACGTTTTTCTGTGCTGCTCTTACATCGTTTTCTAATGATGCACGAAGAGTAAACAACTTTGATGCTCTTATATGTTTCTCCTGTAATCTAGCTTTTGCTGCATCTGCAGCTTCCTTTAGGGCTTTTCTTACTTCCTCGCTGCTATCTGTATTAAGCCGGAGTTCGCTTTCTGTTCTCTTTACTTCTAGCTCTTCCCCAGATAAATCAATATCTTTAAACTCCTCACTCAACAACTCTTGCTGCGCCTTCAGCAGCTGTACACGTCGCTGTGCCTCTATAAGCTGAATTTCTTCTTTAAACAGCAACGATGTATCTACGGCAACCCATGTTGTTGGTGTTTTACCTAATACAACAAGTTTTGCTTGAGCTGCATCTATTGCTTCTTGTATTTTTGTGATTTCTCTTTTTAAATCCTCTTTACCTGCAGATATATTGTCTACTTGTTGCCTTTCCTCCAGCACTTGTTGCAGCAATCCAGCTCTTTCCTCTTGTAAGCAAGCAACAGCTTTCTCTAGTTCAGATCCTGCACTACCTTTTGCCCTTTCTTCTGCATTTTCTCCTTCTAGTAACTGAACTTCATTTCTTAAAGCTTCTAATTCCTGCTGTACAGCACTCAGCTCAACAACCTTCCTCTGTACTTCTTGCTTCGCTCCTGCTTCCATTGCAGCACGTATCTCAGCTAGTGATGCTGTCACCTGCTCCTCCTCCTGCGTCCATCGCGCCCACTCTTGTGCAGCTGACTCGAGAAACTCTCCCGCTTTTTCAGGTGTAAGTCCATCGAGCTGCAGCAATGCCTCCAGTTCTTGCTTTGCTGCATCTCTTTCGGCTGCAGCTTTCTCTATTCTTGCTTGAGCTCGAGCTACATTCTCATCACTGCTTGCATGCGCTGCCAGCAACGCCTGTGCTGCACGCGATGATGCTGTTTCCCTTCGTTGCTGCAGCAGCTTCAAAGCTTCCTTAGCTGATCTCTCCCGCTGCAGCAATGCGTCCATCTCTCGGCGGGCATAAGCAGCAGCAGCAGCAGCAGAAACAAGATCCTGCTGCACTGATGCTTTATCTGCATCCGATAGCATTTTCCCTTCCTCTATCTCACGTGCGTATTCTGCTGCTGCTGCTTTCCTCTCAGCTAGAACAACAGACACAGCGAGAACAACAGCAACAGATACAAGCAGCAACAGAGCAGACTGCTTGCCTGACCTCTGCTGCGCCTTTAACGTCATTGTGCTTCTTCTATAAGATTCCAGCATCAGCCGCGTGGATCGCTGCAGTGCTGCTGCATCTCCTCCTGGTGCAGCACCAAGTAACCCCCCCCTTCCTCTTGCTGTCAGGCCCCGCCGAGATGGCCGCACAGACAAACTCCTCATTGTTGCTGCTCTAGCTGTCTTCATCTTTCTTGTTGCTCCTCTTGCTCCTCCTACCCGTCGCTGTGTTGCAACATTTGCTGCACGAATAGGCCTCGGGGGGCCCTCAGGGGGCCCCTGCTGNCCAGAGGCCCCCAGCGATGCATCGCTGCTCACAGCGCCGCATGCAGCAGGGGGAACGCGCAATGCAACCAGAAGCAGCGCCACTACCAGCAGCAGCAGCAGCGGCAGCCGCAGCAACTGCAGCAGCATGCGGCCGCTGCGCACCGTTGACCCTCCACCGCCCATCGCCAAAGGGATTTAAATAAAGACAGAGAGAGGCGCAGCAGTACGACGCGGTGGGTTCGGCCCAAGGTAGCAGCGTTCTGTACTACTGTTGCTGCTGCTGCTGTAGCTGCTGCTGCAGTACAGCAAGCGGCCTGCACCTCCCCTTTCCTCACGCAACCCGCCTGCTGCTTCTGCCGCTGCAGCTGCGACGCTGCTGATGAATGAAGAGAGGCACTGCAGCAGCTTCGCCAGCCCCTAGCTCCGCTCCGTGGAGGAGGGGAACGCGGTCTCCCGGCCTCCCGCTAGGCCCGCCTCCTCCTGAAATAGCAGCTATGTTAAGTGGAGATTGGCTACACTGGGCTGTTGCTGTTGTTGTTGCTGCTGCTGCTGCTGCTCCTGTTGCAGGGAGCGCTGCCTGTGCGAGTCCCCTGCGGGGCTCTCCTGCTTCTTGACGGCCAAGGAGCCCTCCCCCTGCAGCTGCAGCTGCACTTCTTCTTGAGAGAGGGCAGCAAAATTAAAACGAGAAGCAGATGGGCCCGCCGCACCCCACTTTATGCAGCAGCAAGGCTTGTGAGGTGGAGAGGCGGCCTACATGTTTGTTGTAGCGCTGCGGCCGTGGCAGCCAGGGCCTCGCGCATTTCTTTGGTTGGGTTTTGTTGGTTTTATCAACGAAATAAAAGGTATTGTAGGCGTTCCGTTGCCTCTGAAGGGTACAGGGAACGCAGGACCAAGGGATCCGCCTCCCGCTGCTGCTGCTGCTGCTGCTGCGCAGGAGTCAGCTAAGCCCAGCTCGGCTCCTGTATGTGGATCCCGAACTGACTACAGTAGATGAATCGCTGTCTCTATAGAGCAAACATCTGATTCATCCTTTAAAAAGCGCAAAACCACATTGTCAACTTGCTTAGTTCTCTTAAAGAAACGTTCTCCCTGTGTTCACGGTGTACGGGCAACCTCGGTGCCGGCTCCGTCACTGCCAGCCCTAACCCTGGGCCCAGCCACACCGCACCCAAGGCCTATCAAGTATCACGAAACGTATAAACTAAGATTTCAACGTTTTATTTGTTTTAACCACACAATAAACGCTTTTAGACTGTACCACGTGCACTATGTATATTCTAACATTGTAGCGCCGCTCANAACCACACAATAAACGCTTTTAGACTGTACCACGTGCACTATGTATATTCTAACATTGTAGCGCCGCTCAGTACAGCCTCCGCGCTCCCCACATAGCCCTGTAGCTCGATTGGAGGCGTCTGTTTGCCCCCTCCTTCCTCAAGCACGAGCTATTCACCTGTCTGTATATTCCACAGCTCCAGCTGTTTTGCTGCTGCGCGGTGGCTGAGGTTCCAATGCCCCTCACCGCCGTGTTGCCCTTGGCCACCTTTTGTTGAGCGCGTGTTCGCCGTTAACAACAACACTGCACGTGTTCAGTGATAGTCCGGTCCTCATCGCTCCAATGACTTCGCCCTTGGGTGGTTTTTCCCTCCCTATATAGCTGTTTTCTTCGGCGTGTCGTAGAGCTATTGCGTGCCCCATGTGCACAATACGCGGTAGGAACCGGTGCCTGACGCGTTTTCGTTTGTGTTTGTACCGTGTATTTGTTGCGTCTACTTTCCCCTATCAGTTCTGCTTTCCTGGCATGCAACTCAGTTTATCTTACTTTGTTGTTTTTATCTATATATGTTTGTCTATCCGTCCTTGCTCCGTTTATTGATGTGTTTAGTCGTATGAGTGTGTGCGAGTAGCTCGACATAGTTTATTTCGGCACCCGCTGGCGATATGTAGCGTACTGGCGGGTTTATTTGCGGGTGTACATTGTGTGAACGAATCCATGCGCGTCCATACTCTTCCCCCCTCTTCGTTTGATGCGGGGCTCGCTCGGTAGCAGGCTTGAGCGGGCCACTTGAGAAACATACCGGAACCGAGACAACAGTTGAACGCTGTGACGAAGGCAGTTACGAGGGTTACGGAAAGGGCAGAATAGGTAGGGGTGGGTCCACGGGGTAACGTAGATGGTAGCAAAGGGAGAAGCAAATA
>NW_013568353.1:9149-9270 GCF_000499745.2 Eimeria mitis
CCGTATGAGTGTGTGCGAGTAGCTCGACATAGTTTATTTCGACACCCACTAGCGATATGTAGCGTACTGGCGGGTTTATTTGCGGGTGTACATTGTGTGAACGAATCCATGCGCGTCCATA
>NW_013568353.1:9370-9595 GCF_000499745.2 Eimeria mitis
ACCTGAGAGGGGCACTGCGTCACTAAGGGGCGACGGTAGGGGTGCTGGCGTCGGTCCTGGAGACGGCATAATGCGTGTAGGAGGGCCGAACCGGAAAGGTGATGCACGGGTTCCAATGTCGTGCCATCATCAGATAACCTTTCCCGCTCGAAACGTCTGTGGTGCCGGCCCGACCAAGTCCTCAGCTCGTGGCTAGCCGTAGTGGCGCCTGACGCCGCTCCCGGC
>NW_013568353.1:9695-10199 GCF_000499745.2 Eimeria mitis
GCCTGAGAGGGGCGCTGCGTCACTAAGGGGCGACGGTAGGGGTGCTGGCGTCGGTCCTGGAGACGGCATCATGCGTGTAGGAGGGCCGAACCGGAAAGGTGATACACGGGTTCCAATGTCGCGCCATCATCAGATAACCTTTCCCGCTCGAAACTTCTGTGGTGCCGGCCCGACCAAGTCCTCAGCTCGTGGCTAGCCGTAGTGGCGCCTGACGCCGCTCCCGGCGCCGCCGCTGGGTCTAGGCGTGCGAAAGCAGCTGCTTTGTGATAACTGCTGCTCTGCGCATGAGTCTCTTGGTTTCTTTCTGGTTACTATCTGGGCCGGGCCCCGCCGCGCCGTGTTGCTGCGGACTGCGGCTCAGGGGAAAGCCCCAGCAAAGCCCCACAGGTGGTGCCCAACCCCAGTAGGTGGACGTACAGCTAGTCGTGTGTGCCCCCCCCGCGACCTAGGTCGCAGTGTGCGAGAGGAAGAAGACAAATAGGGAGACAACGTAGTTAGCCTGCA
>NW_013568353.1:10299-10751 GCF_000499745.2 Eimeria mitis
CCTGGGCCGGGCCGTCCCTCCCGCCGCGCCGTGTTGCTGCGGACTGCGGCTCAGGGGAAAGCCCCAGCAAAGCCCCACAGATGGTGCCCAACCCCAGTAGGTAGACGTACAGCTAGTCGTGTGTGCGCCCCCCGCGACCTAGGTCGCAGTGTGCGAGAGGAAGAAGACAAATAGGGAGACAACGTAGTTAGCCTGCAGGGGCATCGGGGTAGAAAAACAGAAAAATTTGCAGAGACCTGACAAGAGCTCCACTAGCATCCAGCCGCCCGTTGCCCGCTTCCGCCGCCTGCTTGCATGCATACATTAGGTTCGGGTGGTGCAGGCATGTAGAGCGCGTACCTGTTCTGGGGGGATCGCTTCCCGTAAGCGGTCGCCCGAACTGCACTCAGGATCACGTGTGCCTGGCCACTTTACGTAGTATTCGCGTCTCCGATGGACTCTTCGGGCGTTAA
>NW_013568353.1:10851-11176 GCF_000499745.2 Eimeria mitis
CGCTGGTGCAGGGTCATGTAGAGCGCATACCTGTTCTGGGGGGATCGCTTCCCGTAAGCGGTCGTCCGAACCACACTCAGGATCACGTGTGCCTGGCCACTTTACGTAGTATTCGCGTCTCCGATGGACTCTTCGGGCGTTAATCCCTGCCTAGGTAATCTCTGCTTCCTCTAGGCGGGGCAGCTGGCGAGGTCGTTGCTGCGGTTCCCTCGCTGGAGTGCGATGGAACCGCGGGAATTCCCGAAACTGTCTTAGGAAGCCAACGTTAATAGTGTTGTAGCATCTCCACGTTAAAGGTAAATCAATGATGTACGCCAACGGGTTG
>NW_013568353.1:11276-11564 GCF_000499745.2 Eimeria mitis
GGTCCAACCCATCGTGTGGCAAACTTTTCGGGTTGCTCGCCCTACTGCGCGCGACGGACGGCCTATGAATCCACTAGAACCAAGTCGCCCCGGTTGAAACTAACTGCGGAACGCCTTTTATCGTAGTTCCTGACATGACGTCCCTGTGTCTTGCTCATGCATTCTCTCGCTGCTGCAAGCTGTGTGCGGAACTCAGAAGCCGCAGATGATCGGCGCTGGCTTCCAACAGCGAGGTCGAGCGGCGGATCAGCGAGTCGAGTTTCTTTGTAGACGAGGCACGCCCGGGAG
>NW_013568353.1:11664-12896 GCF_000499745.2 Eimeria mitis
ATAATCTCTGCTTCCTCGAGGCAGGGCAGCTGGCGAGGTCGTTGCTGTGGTTCCCTCGCTGGAGTGCGATGGAACCGCGGGAATTCCCGAAACTGTCTTAAGAAGCCAACGTTAATAGTGTTGTAGCATCTCCACGTTAAAGGTAAATCAATGATGTACGCCAACGGGTTGACCCGAGAGCGGATCGAAAACTGTCCAACCCATCGTGTGGCAAACTTTTCGGGTTGCTCGCCCTACTGCGCGCGACGGACAGCCTATGAATCCACTAGAACCAAGTCGCCCCGGTTGAAACTAACTGCGGAACGCCTTTTATCGTAGTTCCTGACATGACGTCCCTGTGCTTTGCTCATGCATTCTCTCGCTGCTGCAAGCTGTGTGCGGAACTCAGAAGCCGCAGATGATCGGCGCTCGCTTCCAACAGCGAGGTCGAGCGGCGGATCAGCGAGTCGAGTTTCTTTGTAGACGAGGCACGCCCGGGAGCAGCGAGTGGACGAATGCACTGTAGTGTTGTAAATCCATTCTGCAGAAGTAAGAAAATCAAGCCAGTTAGATGAGTTCTGTTAGGTGTAAAGTCGCATATACTGCACCAGCGTGCTGTTAGTTCGTTCGGCCTGGCCGTCTGCCTCCGGATGGTTGGCGGTGGTCATATTGTGGTCAATATTGAGCCGTTGCATGAGGCTGCGCTTCCCACATGATTCCCACATGATTAATGAATAGTTGAGCCACTCCTTCTGCTGTGACTGTGCTCTAGCAGCGAATAAAGTGAGCATATTTGCTAAGTCGACCCACCACAACATATAGACTATCATGCCATCTGACGGGTGGTAAGCCCGCTATGAAATCTCTGGAGATCTCCGTCCAGATCCTATCGGGAATAGGCAAACTGTGCAGGAATCCGGGTTTGAGGGTGTTTCGCGGCTTTTGCTGCTGGCAGTACGGACAAGGGAGGACGTATTCCTCGACTGAAGGGCGCATCCTAGGCCAGCAGAAGGACCTGGCAACACGCTCCAGCGTTGTACTGACCCCAGCATGACCTGCTGAAGCATGGTCATGCATTTTGCGTAAACGTTCCGCGCTAACCGAGGCTGGAACGTGCAATCTACGAACACCACGCTTCGTGTGGTACCAAAGGAAATCGCCGTCGGTGCTGTAGTGCTTGACCCCTCGCCCATTGTTGAGCTTAGCTAGGACTGCAGCCGCATGAGTATCTAAGGAATAAGAGGACCGGAATT
>NW_013568354.1:0-343 GCF_000499745.2 Eimeria mitis
AACGCCGTTGTCCACGAATTATTAATGATCCCCCCACTCCAGGGCCCTGCGCAAACGCATTGAATCTCCCTTTGCAGCTGTGTCAAAATTACTAGCCGCTTAACTCGTAACGTCGATTTTAGGGTTGAAAACTAGCTGCACCCGTCAAGTAACCAAACAAGCATCACAATGGTTAGCCACAGTGTTGCCATGACGCAATTTAGTCGTGCTGTACACCACGGCAAACATAGGCTTTGACTAGTAACCACGGTGGGCACCACAAAATTACGGAAATTTTTGTAAGGTTGCAAGTCAGTGCCTGGTACTCTGCCGTGGTAAGCAAACAAAACCTCCATGTAGAACG
>NW_013568354.1:443-942 GCF_000499745.2 Eimeria mitis
AAAAAATCTTGGAGAGCAACACCGCCGGACTACCGGGCAACCTTCTTCCCCTAGTTTGGCGGGCAGTCCAGATGTACTGTCGACTCAGGCACGAAACCGCCCTTGTCTGAGCTCAATTAATATGCTCTTCAACAATGCAGTCTGGTATTTTCTCAAGGCGGATCCAATGCGCGCAGATGGTACCACCACCAGCAATCGATCGACTGTTGCACACGATCATCCATCGAATGCATACATGACGGTGCAAGCAGATAGCGCACAAGTCTTTTAACAGCATGCACACAGCTGCGCACTCCCTGAAATTCGAGACTACAAACACCCTGCTTGTCTCACTGCGCTGCACTGCCCACTAAGAACATGTTCCGTTTTCTCGCCTGCCTCTGCTGGAGTGGATTGCAGACGACCCGTACAAACTAGCCAAGGCATCCACCGTCTGCAAAATTGTTACTCACGAACCCAACATGTGGCGCTTTGCAGTTTACACAGAGGGGCTGAATAA
>NW_013568355.1:0-175 GCF_000499745.2 Eimeria mitis
TTATTTTGTTGTTGCTTGCGTGTTCTTGTATTTCACATTTCCACCCTGTATTGAACTAGATTGAAGTAAGGGGTTGATGCAATTGAATCTGCATATTTATAGAGTTTGAAATTTCGCATAAAATTCAATATTAAATAAAAATAAACACCAAAACATAAATATAAAAGTTAATAAA
>NW_013568355.1:448-852 GCF_000499745.2 Eimeria mitis
GCGCTGCTGCGGTGCTGCTGCGCTGCTGCTGCGCTGCTGCTGCGGTGCTGCTGCGGTGCTGCTGCGGTGCTGCTGCGCTGCTGCTGCGGTGCTTCTTATGTGGCTTGAAGGAGATTGATGCTGCATGCGTTGACACCCGAAAACGTTTCTTTCTGTTTATAAACCATAGAGTTTAGGGTTTAGGGTTTAGGGTTTAGGGTTTAGGGTTTAGGGTTTTTGTTTGCATATATGTTTGCAGGCGCACTGTCAGCGTGCAACTCTTCCGAGTGACTTGGTGGCGGACCAGAAGCAGGTGCTGGAGCCTTGCGTGCGTCTGCTGCATGCACTGGTTGACGTCATCGCCAGCAACGGCTGGCTGATCCCGGCTCTGGCGGCGATGGAAATATCTCAAGCCCTTGTACAGG
>NW_013568356.1:0-150 GCF_000499745.2 Eimeria mitis
AGGGTTTAGGGTTTAGGGTTTAGGGTTTGTGGTGTACGTACAGTTTGTGCTTTATACTCTAACCAGTGCAGAGTAATTTCTAGGGTTTAGGGTTTAGGGTTTAGGGTTTGTGGTGTACGTACAGCTCTTGCTTTATACTCTAACCAGTGC
>NW_013568356.1:425-851 GCF_000499745.2 Eimeria mitis
TGTAATTTCTAGGGTTTAGGGTTTAGGGTTTAGGGTTTAGGGTTTGGGGTGTACGTACAGCTCTTGCTTTATACTCTAACCAGTGCATAGTGATTTCTAGGGTTTAGGGTTTAGGGTTTAGGGTTTAGGGTTTGTGGTGTACGTACAGCTCTTGCTTTATACTCTAACCAGTGCATAGTGATTTCTAGGGTTTAGGGTTTAGGGTTTAGGGTTTAGGGTTTGTGGTGTACGTACAGCTCTTGCTTTATACTCTAACCAGTGCAGAGTGATTTCTAGGGTTTAGGGTTTAGGGTTTAGGGTTTAGGGTTTGTGGTGTACGTACAGTTTGTGCTTTATACTCTAACCAGTGCATAGTAATTTCTAGGGTTTAGGGTTTAGGGTTTAGGGTTTAGGGTTTGTGGTGTACGTACAGCTCTTGCTTTATAC
>NW_013568357.1:0-485 GCF_000499745.2 Eimeria mitis
ACTATCCTTGAAGGGTTTTAGCTAGCTGTGGCTAGCTGCAGCTAGCTACGGCTAGCTACAGCTAGCTGCAGCTGCGTGGGCTCTTGGGTGCTGGTGGGGGGGGTTGGGGGGTGTGAGCTACGGTAAAAAAGCAGAAAGTTTTCGGTTTCTTTGTTTAAAAAAAAACATAATAAAGTAAAATTAAATTAAAATTAAATAAAATAAACAAAAAATGAAAAAAGAAAGAGAACAGCTTGCGTAGACAGCAGATATACTCTATATACAACGGTGCACGTGTATTCATTTATTTTATTTCATTTCTCGTTATTTTATTTATTTTTATTTATTTATTTATTTATATATTTATTTTAACAAACAAAGTTACAGACGAATATGCTGCTTCATCAGCGAAACAAAATACAGGAACACGCACCCCGCGAGCTGCCTATACACCCCAACTAAAAAAAAACAAAAAATATAAATACTTTAAATTAGATATTTTAAAC
>NW_013568358.1:352-917 GCF_000499745.2 Eimeria mitis
GAGTGTGTATGCTGACGAGAGCAACGTCCTCTGCGTCTAGCTGCACGTCGTGGTAGCGAGCGGCTATCAACAGAGCCGCCCCACATAAACCCATTGGCCGCCGCCCAGTTGCTATCCAGTCTCTCTTCATTGCCTGCAGCAGCAGCAGCAGCAGCAGCAGCAGCAGCAGCAGCAGCAGCAGCAGCAGCAGCAGCAGCAGCAGCAATGCAGCAGCAGCAGCAGGTGCAGTGGCAGCAAAGAAGAAGAAACGGCTGTTGCAGCTAAGAGATATACACTCAGACACACAACTAACGCAAGACGATAAACCATCAATACACTCATAATATAAAACAGCAGCAGGAGCAGCAGCAGCAGCAGCAACAGCAGCAGCAGCAGCAGAGCAGCAGCAGCAGCAGCAGCAGCAGCAGCACCAGTGCCGCCACCACCGCCAGAAGAAGAAAAAAAAAGAAAAAGGAAAAAAAGTAGGAAAAAAAAATAAAAAAAGGATAAAGGGGATACAGAAGAAGAAGAGTAACGACAAGTTTAAGTGGAAAAAAAAAAAAAAAAAAAAAAAAAAAAAAAAAAA
>NW_013568358.1:948-1132 GCF_000499745.2 Eimeria mitis
TTGTGTCGGAAAAAAAAGGAGAAAAAAAAGAAAAAAAAGAAAAAAAGGAGAAAAAAGAAAAAAAGAGAAAACAATGTAGAGGATATAGAGAAAGAAAAACAAAAACAAAAACAAAAAGAAGAGGGAAAAAAAAAAAAAAAAAACCTGTACTAGCCTGACGGCTGTCTGAGCAACGATTTGTGTT
>NW_013568358.1:1232-1702 GCF_000499745.2 Eimeria mitis
GAAAAAAAAAGAAAAAAAAAGAAAAAAAAGAAAAAAAAGAGGAAACAAAGAATACGACAAAGAAAAAAGGAAGAAAAACAAAAACAAAAACAAAAACAAAAACAAAAAGGAGAAAAAAAAAAAGAAAAAGTACCTGTACTAGCCTGACGGCAGTCTGAGCAACGATTTGTGTTGAAAAAAAAGAAAAAACAAGAAAACACAGGAAGAAAAAAAAGAGGAAACAAAGAAGAGGATAAAGAAAGAAAGAACAACAAAAACAAAAACAAAAAAGAGAAAAAAAAAAAAAATAAAAAAAAAAATAAATACCTGTACTAGCCTGACGGCAGTCTGAGCAACGATTTGTGTTGAAAAAAAAGGAAAAAAAAGAGAAAAAAAGAGAAAAAAAAGAGAAAAAAAAAGAAAAAAAAAAGAGAAAAAAGAGAAAACAATGTAGAGGATATAGAGAAACAAAAACAAAAACAAAACAAAAA
>NW_013568358.1:6737-12086 GCF_000499745.2 Eimeria mitis
TTTGGCTTTTGCTATACAAAAAAGCGCCTGTGAAAGTTCCCCTGCATATATACTTCTGTTTGCTGCTGCTGCTGCTGCTGCTGCTGTTGCTGCAGCAGCAGCAGCTGCTGCTGCTGCTTCTGCTGCAGCAGGACCAGGGTTGTTGTATTGTAATATATATATACATATATATACATATATATACATATATATATATATATATATATATATATATATATATATATATATATATATATATAAACTAAACCCCTAGATCAGGTTGTTGCTGTGTTTCTTGTTTCTGAGCAATTGATTGATAAGAAACCCCTTTATGTAGAGCACCATGAATAATAATAAATAAAAAACAAATAAAAAATAACATTACTACTGCGCTGCCTGCTAGCAGCAGAGACAAACAAATACCAGCTGCACATACACCGCGCTGAAAATTCTTACGAGGAATCGATGTGTCTCCTATCTGTACGTACACACAAACAACAATATAATTATTTTATTTTTTTATTTTTTTGTTTTTATTTTATTTTTTTATTTTTTTTATATAATAATAACGATCATGATGATAGTAAGAAAAAAAATAATAGTAAAGAAAAAGAATAACAAAAGCAAAAAAAAAAAAAATTAAAATTAAAAATATTAATAACAGTAACAATAATAATAACATAGCAGCAGCAGCAGCAGCAGCAGCATCAGCAGCAGCAGCAGCAGAATGCATCTCCCTTCTGCACCATCATCATCATCATCATCAGCAGCAGCAGCATCAGCAGCAGCAGCAGCAGCAGCATCAGCAGCAGCAGCAGCAGCAGCAGCAGCATACCTGTACTTCTCCCTTGAAGGATGCATAGGAGCAGAGTGCCCCGCATAGTCCCGCGACGCCTAGCAGCGCAGGATTGAGGAGAGCGCATGCAAGCCCCAAAGAGCAGCAGATACAAATATAATTTGTTGTGAAATAACGAATGTTTCTCTCTATTCTATCAACTGCAGCAGCACCGTTGCCGGGCCGCTGAAAAGAAGAAGCACAAAAAAACTCCGCCCATGGAGCGCATCGACTCAGCACCAAACGATGCAGTGTAAGATACACCCCATGAACCTGAAAAAAACAACACATATAAACCCTAATAAACCCTAATAAACCCTAATAAACCCTAATAAACCCTAGAAAAACAAACGATAAGAATTCATCATCACACACCCACACTCTAAGAAAAAAAAAACTACTAACGGCTGCTTATGCACAGCCTATCGGCCTCACACAAACAACTCGCTGCGCCTGCAGCTCTAACCCCCAACAGACACAGTGCAGCAGGTACCGCTTGCTAGCAGCACCAGCGAGCCGCAGCAGCAGCAGCAGCAGCTGCTGCTGCTGCTGCTGCTGGCTCTGCAGCCGGTTGAATCAAAGAAGCAGCTATAAGGAGTAACACGGACCTGAGAAACAGCGAACTTAGCACCGCCAGGGGTTTTGTGGCTGTCGAGGGTTCCGCTGAGCTGAGAGGGTGAGGGCGGGGCGCCGCCCAGGCAAACGGTGGCTCTGGTCTCTGCTGGCGGGGGAGGAGAGCTGAGCTGATCCGCTTGACTCTGCTGCGTCGAGGTGTCGCAGGAGGCCGGAAACATGTGGTGCTGCGGCGCGTCGCTGGCGTAGAAGTCATCTAATGCAGAAGAAGAGGGGGCGTTCTGAACGGCGTCAGCGGCGCCGTATGCATCCATCATCATCTTTATATTTGCATGCAAAAGTAAACAATATAAAATGATGAAAATACTAGAAAAAAAAGAAAGGATTCCCACAAGTTTCGCTGCCGCCACTGATGAACAAAAAAACAAGCTCACGTACGGTGTATGAGCAGCAGCTCAACAAGCGCATAACCCAACAAACATGAAGCTGCTTTCAGTTATTTTCAAGAATTCAACTTGAATATTATTAAAGAAGGTTAATATAGATGGAAAGCTGAATATATCGACTACGATCGCCCAGGGCTGTGCAGCTGCCGCCGTCCCGCCGGTCAGCCGGTGAACAAGCAGGCGGTTGGGGTGTCTGTGCACTTTCTGTTGCAACAGCAGAAATATACAACTCTCTTCATTTTCCTACTTTATTTTTAGTATTAGTTAAGGAGGAATCTAACATTACAACCCTTTTACCCAGCCCTCTTACTCACTCGGTTCGGTTCAGCATACACTGCAGTGACGACAGCAGTAGCCAAGCCAGCGGCTAGCGCCGCTTGCTCTGTTTCTTTACTTCTGTGCATGATACTCAAAACCTCGCCAGTGAATCACCAGCTGAGGCATAAGGAGTGGTTCCTATTAGCACCTTTTGAGGCGACACACACTGTTAAGCCGTAGACAGCAAAAAATTGCTCAGTTTAGGTGACCCTTGGCGTACACGCTGCGCTGTACGTATATAGAATAGCCACTCCGGAAGCTGGAACGATACTTCCTGCAGTGCTAACTTTCTGCAGAAGGCCTGGTAATGGCAGTCTCAGACAGACCAATCGGTATCTCGCCTCCAACCGAGGCCCCGTGTAGCCCGCTCTGTTTAATTCGCTACACATATTTCTACTTGGATGCAGGCTGGCCACTGAGCGCGAAGTAGGTATTCAACTATTGCCTACAGTGTAAGTGCTTGCAGCTTGAGGGGGTCCGGCCGCCCATGCGTCTGGCTTTGCCTTGTACAAGTGTTGCCGCAGAAACGCTGGAGCTTACGCCAGACCGGCCCACGGGCCCAAGCCCGTATACCTCTGCAGCCAAACTTCCTGAAGAGCCGAGGAAACTCATCAAATTGTTTTGGTGCATCTATCTTAATGATTTCGTCTCTTTCCAGCTTACCACAGCCCGTGCCTAAGGTCAAGGGCTCTCGTTATGCTCCGCTGTGCCGGGTGGCTGGAGCACTCGCAACTACATTTAGGCAATAGTCTCTGTGGAAACTCTTACAGTACAGTAGCCCAGCACGCACACATGCGCAAGCTCCCTTCTTATTCATAGAACAACACCGTAGGTAATTAATGAACATTCATTCGGCCTTTAGTAGCCAAAATTCACACGAATATGGATACACCGCCTTTGACGGCTCCTGCTGCACCTCCCCTTTATCGTTTCCCCGAACATTGAATGCTCTCCTATTCCAAGCAGCATGAAAAATTTAAGTATGTATGTAGCGCGAAGGCATCCGTTATGGCATTTCACCCATGAAACATCTAAAATAAATGGTGAAGTGACGGATAGAGTCACTGCTGAGGATATCCCATGTATTCGCTGCTGCAGCTGCTGCTTTTTGCACGAGCACGTAGCTGACTTATAGCTAAGCGATCGCGTGGCTCATCTGATCCCCCGCAACTACTCCGGCAGCGTTCATAGATGGGGAAAGGCATCCTACTGTGGGCATTCCAGTAGAAGAGCGGCCGGCACTGACGCGCGTCGCCGATTCGCGCCAGGTGCAGGAATCCATGTCCAACACTTAAATATGCAAGAAGGTAAAAAGTTCGTCCTTCGCTGTACCGAGCTAGCAAGTGACAGAGGGGAGTGGCACAAAACACTGCCTGCTAACATGCCGGATCACTTGATCCTGGGTAACTACGGCAGGCGATTCCTGTGTATTCAGGAAGTAGTAGCTGTTTTAAGAGAATAAGAAAGCAAAAAAGGCGTTGATGGGAGAGCTTGATGCGTTTGCATTGCTCAAGAGCAACTCATGTGTGTAGCTCATGTAGAAGGCGTCTATACAGGCAGTGCGGAACACTGGAGACAAAAACTCAAACGGCCGCGGGTTCTCCCATATATCAACGCGTATGCTGAAGAACGTTTCAACCCTAAACCCTAAACCCTAAACCCTAAACCCGAGGTGGAATGTGGAACTCCACAGGAGCTCACGGGCATTGGCCCGACCAGAAAGAAATCTGAAACACGGACTTCATCAGGTGTATCTACTGGGAGCATCTCTATACAGGGACACTCGGTTAAGAGAAAAGCAAAATGCAGCGCGCCAGAACAGTGGACTGACGGGGAATTGAACCCCGGACCTTTTGCATGCAAAGCAAACGTGATACCCCTACACCATCAGCNGACTGACGGGGAATTGAACCCCGGACCTTTTGCATGCAAAGCAAACGTGATACCCCTACACCATCAGCCCGCTCCTCACTGCGGCCCACTCCAGTGACAAATGGCGCTAGAGAAGCAAAGAATCACTATTAACAGGCCCGACTCCAACTTTAGCACAAGAATCATCAGATACTTTTCCTCTTCCTAGCACAGAGCGGAATTCATCATCTGCATGTATTTACTTCGCAGAGCCTCCAAAAGGTTGGTAAGTCCGTCGGTGTACTTCTGGACGATTGATTTCAGTACTGGCGCATGCATTGGAAACGGGTTTGCTCATTTCTGGGTGTTGGGCACCGCTGTGGAAAGGGTTGCAGCAGGAAGTGCGAATCATGACGGGTGCCTCCTCTCCCTACAACCCGCCACGGCCCCACTTTCTGGACATTCTCAAGCCATATCTTTGCCTAGAAAATTTCTTATCAATGCTAAATAGTTGCAAGCAGTGTTTGAATCCGGCAAGGATATGCAACCTACCTGTGTATTCGGTGGCTGAGTCGATGTGACGACGCTTCGCCGGTGGCAGACAGAGCACGCAAGTCGGTTCCACTCATAATTCAGAAGCAGGTCATATCACCATGATACGAGATTTTTAGTTTGGAGCAGTTCACTACGATTAATCTTAGGCCTGCAATGAATGGCCTACTGGAGGGGGCGCGTGCAGGTTCCAGTAGACACCACTGATGTCTATTTCTCGAGAAGCGAGGAGAATTATCTTATCATCGCTTTCAATAGCATTTGCGTCCTCTACACAATCAGTGTTATGAGCAGAAAGGCGCAGGGAGAGTCCAGCGCAATGCAGACGCGCATCCGGTAGCGACGGAGATATGCATGCATTTCGTTATGACAGTCTTAAGAACACCGTGATTTGAATAAATTGATCGAGCTAACACCAGAGGAGCATCGCACGTGGGCACAGTTGAAGGGAGAGTTCTCAGATATGTCAAATAACGAGGAGCTTCCAGCGGGGCAGTATCCACCCATTTACTGGGTAAAACAGCTGCTTAGAATAAGAAATTCCTAGGACATCTATCCGGCGAAAAAGCTTCTGATAAGGTTTCAGCACGGTCTCAAAACCAATGCCTTTTGCATCTGAGCATTAACAGTGGTTATTGTGGCATCTCCACCATACGCTGCATTGCAGAAAGCATACTGGTTTCGCGTTATACTTGACTAACGTATGCATTAAAATCACCCAGCACCACTGTGAGAAACTCCCCTTTAGAAACGCCAGTCTAAGGGGAGTTCGGGGCCTTAGGGATCATGTGGCCC
>NW_013568359.1:0-302 GCF_000499745.2 Eimeria mitis
TATAAGTTGTTGTATATAATTTGTATAATTATATTTTATTATAAGTTGTTTTCTATAACATTATAAATTGGTGTATTTTTAATTTGCTTTTCATCTATTTCACCTGTCGTTGTCTGCTTTTTATATCTATAAAACCCTAAACCCTAAACCCTGAGCCCGAAACCCTAGGCCCTGGGTCCTAAACCCTAAACCCTAAACCCTAAACCCTTATTTAGTGGGCAAGTCATTCTAAGCCCCCTAAAACTGTTCCTCTTCTCTAAGAAAAAAAGAAAAAAAAAAAAAAAAAAAAAAAAAAAAAAAAA
>NW_013568359.1:377-850 GCF_000499745.2 Eimeria mitis
GTACTGCAGCTAGCTGGTAGCTTCAGGTAGCTAGCTGCAGCTAGCTAGCTGCAGGTAGCTAGCTGCCTCTGTGGTGGGGCTTTCGGTTGCTTGGGTGATAGGGTTTGAGGGTTTAGGGTTTAGGGTTTTGCGTGTCTAGCGTAGTATATGAGGACCGCTTTGCAGCAGATGTTTCGAGGGTTTAGGGTTTAGGGTTTAGGGTTTAGGGTCTGTTGTGGGGTTTATAAGCACACGCAGCCAAACCCCAGGATTCCCGTGCAGCAGCAGCAGCTCTACATAACTATACACTGCATGCATGCAGCAATTTGTTTTTGTTTTTTAAATAAATTAAAAAAGAAAGATATCTTAGAAAACCCCACAGAAGCCAAAATACTAGCAGTGAGCGAGCGCTTTTCAGGTGTACATACACCTCAACATATACAGCATCTAATCGTTGCTTTGCTTCTTATATCAAAAATATTCTGCAATCAATT
>NW_013568360.1:0-279 GCF_000499745.2 Eimeria mitis
TAACGAGACCCAACACCAACAGTGCATACTCCTGTAAACTCTACGCCTCTACAGAAACGCCATGTGTAAAGATAAAAGGCTTGCACGCTTCTTCACATGAACACAACCAATGGCACGATCCTTCCCTGGCAGTCCCTGCTTTGTCGCTCTACCCGCCTGATCCACCATCCTACGTACGGCCCCATACACTGCGGCATGAATCGCATCCATATCCGCAGGAGGCCGCTGCGCCACGCACAGTCTGCGCAGTACGCGATCATGCGCACGAAATCCAGGCTG
>NW_013568360.1:323-850 GCF_000499745.2 Eimeria mitis
GTATGGCACACGACCGGCCTTCCGTCGAGCAAGACATCTCATTTTCAGCTGCATCTATCGCCTGCTGGCCGTCGTGGAACACTTCATGAGGGATTTCACAGTCTTACGCTGCCTACGGGTTCTCTGACGTAAACTGCCAGGTGCTCGCCAAGCTGCCTACATCTGCGCTGGTTCTTATATGCAGTAAGCCGCCGCAAAAATTGAAGCGTCTGGCTAAACACAACTGGGTATGCGTTCAGCGCTCTCCTCCGCCACTGCAAGCGTCACTTGCCGTCCCATAAGCGAATGCACAAATACAGATGCATGAAGCTCACTTTTAGTGCTGTTGGCACCGGACGAAAACCTCGGTGCGCCTGGACGCGTTCTGCAACCCATTCCCACACAAGACTTAAATTACGCTTATGATGAGTAAGCCAGAAGCGAGGCCCACCGGTCTGGTGAGACGTTTTGCGCGCGAGAGTGCCGACCGTGACTTGGCATGCATAGAGGCGCCGGCGCTAAACTGTATGTGGACCTCCTGCCCTGCA
>NW_013568361.1:0-141 GCF_000499745.2 Eimeria mitis
AAATAAATCTTTCTTATTTTTACCCTCCGAACGGATGCCTCCAGGGCTCACTTCCTGTGCGCATTCACGCGTGCCGCAAACTAGACCCAGACGACGTTGCACTCTCCCTCATCCTTTGGCCAAGGTCGGCGTCCTCGATAC
>NW_013568361.1:430-850 GCF_000499745.2 Eimeria mitis
CACTGCAAACACCTTCAGGGTTCCTCACGTTCAAAGACCACTGCTCCATTAATGCTGCCTACAAAACATTCCCAATTCGTCAGGAACCGACTGTCAGCGTCGTTGACGCCTCTACAGATGCTCGCAATGCCCACATCCCGTGTGAAACGCAACCCCGCACTACTCAGCCAACGGTCACCCAGCTGCCTTCTGCGCATCACGTATCAACCCAATCGCCCATCAAGCATAAAGTGGTGCCGCTGCTGCTGCGGACACCGCGCCTGGCTGAGTGCCGACAAGCCGACCGTCGCGTAGCCTGAGCTAGTGTAATAGCGAGCGTGGCTCCCGGCCACAGTCCGCACGAGATAACGTGCAAGCCGCAAGTTTGTCTGTGCCATCCACAAAACGCCGTCACACCATACCGGACACTCACCCCTAACT
>NW_013568362.1:0-536 GCF_000499745.2 Eimeria mitis
GCATTGATGCGTGATGGCGCACTGCATAACCCTTACGTTGCGTGGGCAGCTTGGTTAGCGTCTAAATGGAGGCCAGGTTGGCCTTTGCTTCAGCATTGCCAACACGACCCATCCCTTCACTTCTGAGTCATCTCTTTGCCGCAACGACGCCTCGATTGGTGAGTAGTAACAGATTCGCGTTTTGTTTGTAGCGGGTGAGTCACTTGCTTCTCACAAGGGCATAATACCGGCAACCAAAGCACCATAGTGCAGCAGTCTTGTCGATATGCGTCTCTTTGTTGCTGGGCAGCCGTACGTTTAACTGTCGGTGGAGCTCAGCCATCATACAGATTTCGCAGTAGTGCTTTGACGTTCGCACATCCCAATGCCATTTTCCCCTGAATCGCGCGTTTTTCTTTTGCTCTGTGTTTTCAGCAGTGTTCCGTCAGTCGTATTACGGTAGCGTTCGTGCTGCTGCTATATGCTAGTGAGCATTTTGCCACCGTTGTGCATGCGTTGACAATAGACACAGCCTTGAACAATGAAGAAATTTGAGC
>NW_013568362.1:636-940 GCF_000499745.2 Eimeria mitis
GCCAAAGCACCATAGTGCAGCAGTCTTGTCGATATGCGTCTCTTTGTTGCTGCGCAGCCGTACGTTGAACTGTCGGTGGAGCTCAGCCATCATACAGATTTCGCAGTAGTGCTTTGACGTTCGCACATCCCAATGCCATTTTCCCCTGAATCGCGCGTTTTTCGTTTGCTCTGTGTTTTCAGCAGTGTTCCGTCAGTCGTATTACGGTAGCGTTCGTGCTGCTGCTATATGCTGGTGAGCATTTTGCCACCGTTGTGCATGCGTTGACAATAGACACAGCCTTGAACAATGAAGAAATTTGAGC
>NW_013568363.1:0-550 GCF_000499745.2 Eimeria mitis
CGTGCCTCTGCAGCATCGATTGTTGATCATGCAGGCTTGCGTATGCAGCGGGGGGGGAATGCAATCCGGCATGTGCTGCGTACCTTGAATGGCCGGCGTAGATGCCCGTTATATTCTGGTGTGACTGGACGTTGTCTTGGATGGTCTTGCTGCAGGGTTGATCGTGGAATGACACCGTCAGATGGATGTTTCACCTCGCTTAAATCAGCGGGCGTGCATGCACGCATAGACGTGTAGAAAATGTAAGCAAGGGCCCTTTCGCTTTGGCTCGAAGCATACACGAAGGCGGTAGTCTGAACGTCTGGTGCAGTGCGTTGGGCATTTCTCCGTTGGATGTCTTAGGGGAATGTTCTTAGGCATTCGTGCGACGAGATGGGGCGAAGCCAACAGCGTCTTGCTATACATTTTTGCGTGATGTTTGGCACAGAACTCTTGCTGGCCAAAGTCGGTCCACCCCCTTGGTTGGGCTTGCGAAAGTTCTAATGTGTGCTTTTTCTGGGTGCTGCCCACCGGCTAAACATTGTGGCATTTCGCGCAGGGTTCGTACGGC
>NW_013568363.1:708-849 GCF_000499745.2 Eimeria mitis
TGTAGCGACGCTTATTATATTTTGTGAAATGCCGTCGCCGCATGAAGCCCGGAAAATGACACGCGACGCTCTATGCCGCCCGCAGGGACCCTGCTGATGGCAGTCATGTTTGTGTGGGCTAGCTGCGCCTGCATTTATTTG
>NW_013568364.1:3928-4327 GCF_000499745.2 Eimeria mitis
TTTTATTTTTTATTTTTCTTTTTTTTTTTCTTTGTCTGTCTCCTTTTGTCTCTTTTTGTTTCTTTTTTTTTGTTTTATTTTTTGTCTCTTTCTGTCTCTCTTTGTATTTATGTATTTTTGTTTTATCTTTCTTCTTTTTCATTTACTATTATTTACTTTTTTATTTTATTTATTTTATTTATTTTTTTATTTATTTTTATTTTTTGTTTCGTGTCAACAAAATAAAAACAAATAAAAAAACGCGAACATGGATATTGCTGTTGCTGCTGCTGCTGCTGCTGCTGCTGCTGCTGCTGTTGCTGCTGCTCCTGCTGCTGCTGCTGCTGCTCCTGCTGCTGCTGCTGCTGCTGCTGTTGCTGCTGCTGCTGTTGCTGCTGCTGCTGCTGCTGCTGCTGCAGC
>NW_013568364.1:4427-4629 GCF_000499745.2 Eimeria mitis
AAGTATGGGCATATGAGCTGGCGTTCTCTGTGTCTTCGTCCTTCTGCTGCTGCAGTAAGAGCAGCAGCAGCAGCAGCAGGAGCCTTCAACAGCACGGGGCAGCCGCTGCTGCTGCAGCTGCAGCGGCCCCCATCTCCTCTTTCTTTTTGTTCTCCTCTGCGCTCCCCTGATTGGGAGTTTACTTTTGCTGCTGCTGCTGCTG
>NW_013568364.1:4729-5187 GCF_000499745.2 Eimeria mitis
TTTCAACAGCACGGGGCAGCCGCTGCTGCTGCAGCTGCAGCGGCCCCCCTCTCCTCTTTCTTTTTGTTCTCCTCTGCGCTCCCCTGATTGGGAGTTTACTTTTGCTGCTGCTGCTGCTGCTGCTCCTGCTGCTGCTGCTGCTGCTGCTGCTGATGATGATGTTGCTGCTGCTGAGAGGGGAGACAGACGCAGCAAAAAAACCAAAAACAGAAAACATATACAGCTCAATATGCAGCAGCAGCAGCAGCAGCAACACCAGAAACAACAGCAGCAGCTGCTGCAGCAGCAGCAGCAACTGCTGCAGCAAATGGACGAAGACAGCAGCAGCAAGGAGCAGCAGCTAGAAGGAGAACCGCCGCTAACATACATCAGAAAAATCAGATGGTCTCTGCTGCTGCTGCTGCTGTTGCTGCTGCTGCTGTTGCTGCTGCTGCTGCTGCTGCTGCTGCTGCTGTTGC
>NW_013568364.1:5287-5924 GCF_000499745.2 Eimeria mitis
TTGCTGCTGTTGCTATTGCTGCTGCTGCTGCTATTGCTGCTGCTGCTGGTGCTCTTCCTCTTCCTTCTGCTGCTACTACTTCTACTATTACTGCTGCTTCTGCTGCAGCTGGTTCTGATGCTGCTGCTGCTGTTGCTGCTGCTGCTGCTTCTGCTGCTGCTGCTGCGCCTCCTCCTCACCCTACTAATACTCCTCCTTCTGCTGCTTCTGTTGCTCCTGCTGCGGTTGCTGTTGCTGCTGCTGCTGCTGCTGCTTCTGCTTCTGCTGCTGCTGTTTCTGCTGCTGCTACTAATACTCCGCTCCCTCCTTCTACTGTTGCTGCTGCTGCTGCTGCTGCTGCTTCTGCTGCTTCTGCTGCTGCTTCTCCTGCTACACTTCCTCATTCTACTGCTGCTACTGCTGCTGCTGCTGCTGCTGTTGCTGCTGCTGCTGCTGCTGCTGCTGCTGCTGCTGCTGCTGCTGCTGCTGCTGCTGCTGCTGCTGCTGCTGCAGGATGGCTCGCAACGCAGCAATGCCTGCTCATGGTTTGCGGTCTTTAATATATAGAGAAGGAGACTGGGCTGCTCTAGCAGCAGCAGCAGAATATTATTATTATTTAGGTTTATTGATGGAAAGACAAGAAAAATATAAATATGCA
>NW_013568364.1:8160-8283 GCF_000499745.2 Eimeria mitis
ACTACTGCCTCTGTTGTCTACGCCTCTGCTCCCACCAATTGAACCCTTTCACCTCCTGCTGCTGCTGCTGCTGCTGCTGCTGCTGCTGCTGCCGCTGCTGCTGCTGCTGCTGCTGCTGCTGCT
>NW_013568364.1:8460-8633 GCF_000499745.2 Eimeria mitis
CAGCAGCAGCAGCAGCAGCAGCAGCAGCAGGGGTAGTAGGAGGAGTAGCAGCAGCAGCAGCAGCAGCAGCAGGGGTAGTAGGAGGAGTAGCAGCAGCAGCAGCAGCAGCAGCAGCAGCAGCAGCAGGGGTAGTAGGAGGAGTAGACATAGTTGCTGCTGCTTCTCTTTGTTGC
>NW_013568364.1:8733-9021 GCF_000499745.2 Eimeria mitis
GGGTAGTAGGAGGAGTAGGAGGAGTAGCAGCAGCAGCAGCAGCAGCAGGGGTAGTAGGAGGAGTAGACATAGTTGCTGCTGCAGAGACACACAAGTAGTAGCAGCAGCAGCAGCAGCAGCAGCAGCAGCAGCAGATGTAGCAACAGAAGTAGCAGCAGAAGCAGCAGCACGAGCCGCAGCAGCAGCAGCAGACAGCCGGTGGAGCGTTTCAGTACATAGCTGAGACATGTGTATATGCAGCAGCAACCACATCTGCTGCTGCTGCTTCTTCTTCTTCTGCTGCTGCTG
>NW_013568365.1:0-141 GCF_000499745.2 Eimeria mitis
TGCCGCCAAACAGAAACACCACTCAACGCCAAAGCTGAGGCAAGAAAGACAAACATACGAACCTACTAGACCTCCAGTGATGTCTCCGGCCAGACTACCCACGCACAGGCACCGTCAGCACGCCCCCAAAAACCTGCGTAC
>NW_013568365.1:305-399 GCF_000499745.2 Eimeria mitis
ATGTTTGGCAACAGTCCTGCACGGCGTAAAATCGAATACCGCATGAACGAAAGACGCTGATATGCGTTCCGTTGACACGCCAAAACGGTAACCC
>NW_013568365.1:499-631 GCF_000499745.2 Eimeria mitis
GTTAGCGTCAAGGATGTTTGGCAACAGTCCTGCACGCCGTAAAATCGAATACCGCATGAACAAAAGAGGCTGATATGCGTTCCGTTGACACGCCAAAACGGTAACCCGAGTGCAAAGCGGTCGGAGGTTCCC
>NW_013568365.1:771-939 GCF_000499745.2 Eimeria mitis
CTCGCCGCTACATCCTGGGCGCAACCAGCTGTCTGATGCGTATAGGCAACCCGTTATTCGCGACAGGCTGTCCCCCTCTTGCTCGCACCAGCACACCATTCGCTGTCCCAACTCGCCTCGCGGCGCTTGCGACCAGCTTGCCAAAGCCTGCAATTCCGTAGGCTCTAA
>NW_013568366.1:0-138 GCF_000499745.2 Eimeria mitis
ATCCAGCGTTACGTATGTGCATCCTGGTTTGGCTTGGCGCGAAGCTGCCGCGGTGAATATCACACAGCAAACGAGTCATTCCCTAGGTCTCCGACTTCTGGACGCAAGCGTATTCCACAGAAGTGCACTGACTAAAAC
>NW_013568366.1:238-368 GCF_000499745.2 Eimeria mitis
ATTCCCTAGGTCTCCGACTTCTGGACGCAAGCGTATTCCACAGAAGTGCACTGACTAAAACGCAAATGATTCGTTACGTCAGCGGCGTAGCAACATAACACACGACATGGCTTGTTGCAAACCTTAGTCC
>NW_013568366.1:560-939 GCF_000499745.2 Eimeria mitis
CACAACGCAACAATTTGCATATTGAAAGGCTTTGCACTCTCGTCAGCAAACCATTCACTTGTGAAGCGCCTGACGGCTCTGTCAGTGAGTGCGACATTACAATCGGAATGCTAGAGTGACTACCGTCGTCGAGCAGTGCATTGAAGGATCATTTTCTGTTGATGACCGCTTCTTTGAACTGAGTCGTTAGGTTATTTATATCTACACCCGGACGGAGATTGATACATACAGGCACACGGGTACCAACACCAAGTCAGCATTTCGTTTCAAATGCATTACGCCTGCCCGGTATACAGGCCGTGATGGCTACTCTTTGGGTCTCAGCCACGGCTGTTTCGAACCTAGCTCTCCAAATAAGCACAGTAACTCGATCCAGCGT
>NW_013568367.1:0-418 GCF_000499745.2 Eimeria mitis
TTGGTGATGTGTGTATTTAGGGTTTAGGGGTTTGTTTATCTGTATTAGGGTTTAATTGTTTAATATGTTCGTCTATAAATGCACTTATAAACCCCAAAAAACAAAAAATATATCAACCCCTAAACCACCATTTAGCTGATTATTGGATCAATTCCTCTCATAATACTTATCTATGCGGTGACCAGGTATTTTATTTATTTTTATTTTATTTTATTTTTTTTTATTTTATTTTGTTTTTTATTTTTGTTTTTGTCTTTGGGTTTGTTTTTGTTTTCTTCTTTATTTCTTGATTCTGTTGCTGCTGCTTTTTTTTTTGCTTTTTTTTGCCTTTTTTTCTGTTTTTTTGTACTTATCTATGCGGTGATCAGGTATTTTATTTATTTTTTTTTTTTATTTTTATTTATTTTTTTTTTTTTTT
>NW_013568368.1:0-141 GCF_000499745.2 Eimeria mitis
GTGCGTCTCAGGGAAGCAGAGCGTGGGAGGTGTTTTTGTGGGATGGTGACTGTGGAGGGCCTGGGCGTGGTAGGATGTATTGACGATATTTGCGCAGGTATCAGGCGGCAGTGCTGTGGGGTGAAGCGTTTGTGAGCATGC
>NW_013568368.1:431-502 GCF_000499745.2 Eimeria mitis
GGGGGCAGAAGGGGAATGGGGTCGGGTTTTGTGACTAGGGTATTTTGAGTGGATGGTTCCGGCTCAGAGCC
>NW_013568368.1:706-848 GCF_000499745.2 Eimeria mitis
GTTGACGATATTTGCGCAGGTATCAGGCCGCAGTGCTGTGGGGTGAAGCGTTTGTGAGCATGTCGATTACGCTTGAGTACGCGTGGGATGACAGAAGGTGAGCGTTGTGGCAGCCTGGTGTGCGAAAAAGTGCTGCAGCTGC
>NW_013568369.1:0-173 GCF_000499745.2 Eimeria mitis
AGCAGCAGCGGAGGCGGCAGCAAGGATACCTGCTTGAGCAGCAACTCCACAGCAGCAGCACACCGCTGGCTGGTAGTTGTTTTGCTGAGCCTGTCACCACCCACAGCAGCAGCAGCAGCAACAGCAGCAGCAGCAGCGACGCCGGCGCTCTGAACACCAGCAGCAGCAGCAGC
>NW_013568369.1:273-759 GCF_000499745.2 Eimeria mitis
CAGTTGTTTTGCTGATCCTGTCACCACCCACAGCAGCAGCAGCAGCAGCAGCAGCAGCAGCAGCGACGCCGGCGTTCTGAACACCAGCAGCAGCAGCAGCAGCAGCAGCAGCCGCCAGTGGGGTTTTTTGTGGCTGCGGCGGCTGCTGCGCTCTTCTGCTGCTCTGCTGCCCCCTGGGTTGTATGGCGGGGGCCCCTCTATGGGGGCCTCACCCGTGCTGCATGAAGCTGCGACGCCTTCCATAGCAGCAGCAGCAGCAGCTGCTGCTGCTGCTGCTGCTGCAGCAGCAGCAGCAGAAAAAATATCCGAGCAGACGCCGCACACCCCAACAGCAGCCCAGCCGAAGGGCCTCAGTGAAGGGGCTGTCCCTATGCCCAGCTCCCCACCAGAGGAGACAGCTGCTGCTGCTGCTGCTGCTGCTGTTGATGCCTCAGGTTGGGAGGAAAAAGAAGTGCAGGACAGCTGCTGCGTCAGTTGGGCTCCGCT
>NW_013568369.1:859-1028 GCF_000499745.2 Eimeria mitis
CTGCTGCTGCTGCTGCTGTTTCTGCTGCTGTTGCCTCTACAGAGGTAGCAGCAACAGAAACAGCAGCAGCAGCAGCAGCAGCAGCAGCAAGTGCTGCACCTGCTGCTGATGCCTCAGGCTGGGAGGAAAAAGAAGTGCAGGACAGCTGCTGCGTCAGTTGGGCTCCGCT
>NW_013568370.1:0-503 GCF_000499745.2 Eimeria mitis
ATTTTAGACAAGTCTTCAGCTCCATGCTGTAGACGCGTCAGGTGTATATACACCCCAGCAATACGAATTATTTAAAAAAATATGCACTGCTGAGGTGTATACGCATTTGATTTAATTAGCTAAAACTGGAACGCCGCCACAAGGCGCATGCGTTAACGGAAAATGAAATTCAAAATAAATTAAAACAAACAAACGCAAACACAATGCGATATGTTGTCGTGTGCCATGTGGGTCCTCATTTTTCATGTTTTTTCTTTCTCCTTATCTACTTGTTTTGTTCTCTCGTTTTCTCGCCGTTTCTTTCTCGTGCTTTCTCTTTCTATATTTCTTCTGTTTTCTCTTCCTTTATTTCTCTTCCTCCTCCTTATCTTCCTCGTCTTCTTTACTGAAGAGATTGTCAGGCAACACGGACACGGTCAGTCCTTCTTCTTGCAGCGCTGTTCACACAACAGCAGAAAAAAGCAGTACACCAAAAAAAAAAAAAAAAAAAAAAAAAAAAAAAA
>NW_013568370.1:534-848 GCF_000499745.2 Eimeria mitis
CTTCAATGCAGAGACGCAGAACGACAGGCCCAAACTTTTTCTCTGTTTTTTAATTTAAAGAAGACGAGACGGGGCCCCTAAATATCATATTTTATATTATAAAGTACAACAAATGCAACGAACGATAAAACAACACCTCAGAGAATAAACAACACACAACATGTCGGTAGACAATAAGGGGGGAGCAGTAGATCCAGGTCTATATACACACGAAACTACCACCAGCACTACTAGCTGGTGCCGTCGAAGCAAGCAGCAGCAGCACGACAGGAGCAACAGCAGCACCAACAGTGGCAGTAGCAGTGCAGCAGCAG
>NW_013568371.1:0-80 GCF_000499745.2 Eimeria mitis
GCCGCGGCAGCAACAACAGCAGCTGCTGCTGCTGCAGCAGCAACAACAACAGAGTTTGAATATGAAGCATCTTATATTGG
>NW_013568371.1:3437-6560 GCF_000499745.2 Eimeria mitis
CAGCAGCAGCAGCAGCAGCAGCAGCAGCAGCAGCAGCAGCAGCAGCAGCAGCAGAAGCAGCAGCAGGAGCAGCAGCAGGAGCAGGAGCTGGTGCTGCTGCTGCTGCTGCAGTAGGGGAGCAGCAGAAGGACTTTTGAGTGTAGGCGTAATGCTGTTGCTGCTGCGGTTCGTGCTGCTGCTGCATCTGCTCTTTGCTGCTGCTGCTGCTGCTGCTGCTGCTGCTGCTGTTGCTGCTGCAGCTGAATAAAGAGGAACGGAAAGAGGCAATCCGCGTGCTGCAGCAGCTGCTGCTGGGGGTTTTGCTGCAGCCGGCAGCAGCANGGAACGGAAAGAGGCAATCCGCGTGCTGCAGCAGCTGCTGCTGGGGGTTTTGCTGCAGCCGGCAGCAGCAAAAAAGAGAAAAGTTCGAGCGGCTAACAACACCTTTCATGCTGCAGCAAGTCCCAAACCCTAAACCCTAAACCCTAAACCCTAAACCCTAATTTGCAAACCCTAAACCCTAATTTGTAAACCCTAAAACCCTAAACCCTAATCTAGATCCGAAACAGTTGGCGCTAGAAACCCTCAGCATCAAACCCTAAACAGAGAGATACAGCACCTTGAGGGTTTAGGGTTTAGGGATTAGGGTTTAGGGTTTAGGGTTTAGGGTTTGTGCAGGTGGGTCGCCACCCCTCAGCAGTGAGGGTTTTGCTGTCGGTGGGGTTTGTTGAGGAGATGAATGGAGGGGAGCAGTGTTTGGTGCTGCGAGCGGCATACCTGCAGCGGTAAAACCCTAAACCCTAAACCCTAAACCCTAAACCCTAATTTGTAGGATCAAACCCTCGGTCCTCTCTCTCTTCCACCTGAGCGTATACGCCTAAACCCTAAACCCTAAACCCTAGACAATGAGACGACAGCATGAACCCTCTCTATCTCCAAATATCAAGGGTTTACCAGGGCCTAGGGTTTAGGGTTTAGGGTTTAGGGTTTAGGGTTTGTATGCAGGCTAGTATTATGTTATCGTCTGCTGGCGGAGGTTGCTGCACCGCTGGGGGTTTTGCTGCCGCCGCTGCCGCAGGGTTACTTCGACCCCTTCTCTAGTAGTTTTACATCGAGTGCAGGCAAAAGGAAAGCTAAACCCTAAACCCTAAACCCTAAACCCTAATTTGTAAACCCTAATTTGTAAACCCTAATTTGGAAACCCTAAACCCTAATTTGGAATAGGGAAACCCTAATCAGCCATACCAGTAAACCCTAATAAATGAAGGGATTTTTCATTGCCTCGCCAGACAAACCCTAAAAAATATAAACCCTAAACCCTAGACTATACTGTGTAAACCCTAAACCCTAGTAAACCCTCAAAAACCCTAATAAACCCCTANCCTAAACCCTAGACTATACTGTGTAAACCCTAAACCCTAGTAAACCCTCAAAAACCCTAATAAACCCCTACAAAGCCTCATAAATTCTAGCTGCACGCGGGCGATGCTGCCGTGCATGAGGAGACGAGAGCACAGCGGATGCTGTGGTTTAGGGTTTAGGGTTTAGGGTTTAGGGTTTGCGTGCTGCAGCACTCTACCGCCGTCTGCAGCAGAAGCAAGAGCAGCGGAGGCGCGGGAGATCGAGCAGCAGATAAAAGAGAGGGAAAAGCTGCTAGCAGTAAACCCTAAACCCTAAACCCTAAACCCTAAACCCTTATCCTGCGTCACTCTTGAATCCCACTCATATGGCAACAAGACACAAGACCCTCGGGGTTAAGGGTTTAGGGTTTAGGGTTTAGGGTTTAGGGTTTAGGGTTTGTTTGCAGACAGGGGGAGGGGCAGCTCCCCCACCCCTAGACGTTCAGGTGTATACACTGAGCGAAATGAGGCAGAGAGACCGCGAGCAGCAGCAGCAGCAGCAGCAGCAGCAGCAGCAGCAGCAGGATGACTTTCATGATGGAGGAGGCAGCGCCGGCTATTTTACACCAGCAGATATTGCTCGCATCAAAGACGTACGATAGACCCTCGAGGGTTTAGGGTTTAGGGTTTAGGGTTTAGGGTTTAGGGTTTGCAAACTAGGGTTTAGGGTTTAGGGTTTAGGGTTTAGGGTTATGGATCAGACTGTGTGATCTTTTTGTTGATGAGGGTGTGTTGCTAATGATATATTGTTTACTGTATGAAATGTATGCAAATTAGGGTTTAGGGTTTAGGGTTTGTGAGGGTTTGTGAGGGTTTGTGTATTATGTTTTTAGATAATGGGAGAAGGCCCAAGCTTTCAGTCTCGAGCAAAGCAGCAGCTGCAGCTGCTGCAGCGGCGGCCTCTCTTTTGCTGCTGCTGCGTTCGTTTGCTGCTGCCGGATCATTTCGTGCTGCAGCTGAATTTCGGGCCCTGGCAAACCATCGCCCATGTGCAGCAGACTGCAGCACAGGTATATATATAAAAAAATAAAATAAAATAAAATAAAATAAAATAAAATAAAATAAATATTATTATAATAAATTATGAATAATATATAATTAATGAGGATAAGAAGTGATTCGTTATATATGAAAAATTGTAAAGGATTCATGATTCATGTTTCATGGTTTATAATTTATGTTTCATAGTTTCATGGTTTCATGATTCATGATTCATGTTTCATGTTTCATGGTTTCATGGTTTCATGTTTCATGGTTTCATGTTTCATGGTTTCTGATTCATGGTTTTATAGTTTCATGATTTATGTTTCATGTTTCATGGTTTCATGATTCATGTTTCATGTTTCATGTTTCATGATTCATGTTTCATGGTTTCTGTTTCATGGTTTCATAGTTTCATGATTTATAATTTATGTTTCATGTTTCATGTTTCATGATTCATGTTTCATGGTTTCATGATTCATGGTTTCTGATTCATGTTTCATGGTTTCATGATTCATGATTTCATGTTTCATGGTTTCATAGTTTCATGTTTCATGGTTTCATGTTTCATGGTTTCATGATTTATGATTCATGTTTCATGGTTTCATGATTCATGTTTCATGGTTTCATGGTTTATATGATTTATCTTTATTTATGAATCAGAAATTATGAAATATAAATTAAAGTTTCATGATTTATTCTGATGATTCATTGTTGATTATTTATAATTTTTATTTTATTATTTGTGGTTCATGATTTATGA
>NW_013568371.1:6653-6968 GCF_000499745.2 Eimeria mitis
AGTCATGGTTTGTTGTTTTTGATTCATTATTTTTTATTCTTGATGAAGATTCATGATGATGATGGTGTTGCTGCTGTTGCTGCTGTAAGTGCTGCTGCTGCTGCTTATGTTGATGTTGCTGCTTATCATGCTTTTTGCTGCTGTTGCTGCTCGGCTTAGGGTTTAGGGTTTAGGGTTTAGGGTTTTGCTTGTGCTGCTGCTGCTGCTTCTGCTGCTCATATGCCGCCTGCTGCTGTTGCTGCTGCTGCTGCTGCTGCTGCTGCTGCTGCAGTTCCTGCATCCTTCTTTCCGCAGCGGTTCGCTGCGGTGGTTTTT
>NW_013568371.1:7735-8808 GCF_000499745.2 Eimeria mitis
ATGTGAGACGCCGCCCCTCCGTCGGCTGTCTGCTAAGAAGAGTCTTTATGAAGAGGGTTTGGTGCCCAGGTGTCTGCTGCACGTCAAACTCGAACGTGAGGGTTTAGGGTTTAGGGTCTAGGGTCTAGGGTCTAGGGTCTAGGGGGGAGGGATTGGGGTGAGGGGTGAGGGGTTTTAGGTTTTTTGGGTTTGGGGTTTAGTGTTTAGGGAGGGGGAGAGCGAAGACTCCAATGAGGGTTTAGAGGCTAGAATTAGGGTTTAGGGTTTAGGGTTTGATGAGGGTTTGCGATATTGTAGGGCGAAAGTTTTGGGGTTAGGGTTTAGTGAGGGTTTAGGGTTTAGGGTTTGGCTTGCTGCAGAGGATTCTCCCGAGGCCCCCCCCTGCTGTATAGACAGAGAAGCAGTGCTCCAGGCTGGTGCTTCATTACCCAGCAGCAGCAGCAGCAGCAGCAGCAGCAGCAACAGCAGCAGCAGCAGCAGCAGCAGCAGCAGTATGGGGAACAGCTTTCCACCGCAGCAGCCCGGGGTGGGAGCACCTGCTGGTGACTTCAGCAGCAGCAGCAGCAGCAGCAGCAGCAGCAGCATAAACAACAACAGCAAGACACGGCGTACTTTATCTCGTTTGTTAGGGACAAAGAAGAAATAATAAACCCTAATTAGCAGTCTGCGGTACCTGCAAACCCTAAAAAAGGGTTTGTAGTGAAACACAAAAAAAAAAAAGCGGAGACTCCTCCTAAACCCTAAACCTCGAATATGTACCTTGAGGGTTTAGGGTTTAGGGTTTAGGGTTTAGGGTTTGGGGGCTCTGAGCGGTTCTTTTTACCGGCTCAAATTCGGACAGTTAAGACGCTTGTCTTCTTCAGTTTAGGGTTTAGGGTTTAGGGTTTAGGGTTTAGAGAAGAGAGAAAATGAAGTTTAGGGTTTAGGGCTTAGAGAACAAAGAGAGACAACAAATAGTTTTAAGGGTTTAGAGGAGAGCAAGAATATATTAGCAAAGAGGGAAAAATTTCAGGGTTTAGGGTTTAGGGTTTAGGGTTTAGGGTTTTATAGGAGAGCAAGTATGTATTGAAACA
>NW_013568371.1:10158-12063 GCF_000499745.2 Eimeria mitis
CCTGCTGCTCTTGATCCTTCTGCTGCGGCTGCTCCTGTTGCTGCTGCTGCTCCTGTTTTTTCTGTTGCTGTTGCAGTAGGAGTTTTTGTTCCTGCCTCTGCTGCTGCTGCTGCTGCAGTTGCTGCAGCTGCTGCTGCAGCTGCTGCTGCAGCTCGTCAGCATGCAGCAGCGAAGACAGCCGCATGCGGGCTGCCTGTACACCCCCCTTGAGGAGCGCGATCCCCAGCAGCAGCTGCTGCTCCTGCTTTTCCTGCTGCTGCTGCTGCTGCTCATCCACCTCCTGCTGCTGCTGCTGCTGCTGCTGCTGCTGCTGTGCAGCAGCAAGAGCAGCAACTGTCTGCGAGAGATACTGCATTGGGTGTATAAATGCATCTATGGCTTTATCTATTTCTTCTTTGTTTTCTGTTTCTTTATTAAAATATAAATAAACAAACTGCTGCTGCTGCTTGCTGCTGCTCTTACCCCATAAACTTTTTAATCTTGCTGCTTCTGTCTGTAGGTCAGCTAGCTGCCACCGAGGATCAGTTGGTGGGTACTGCAGCAGCAGGGGCCCCCCAGCAGCAGCAGCAGGAGTGAGGGGGCCCCCAGCAACCCCCCCCTCTGTCTGTGTTTTTGTTTTCCTCCCCCCAAACAGCTGCAGGGCCCCAGCCCCCATAAGAGCAGCAACAGCAGCAACAAGCGCCAGTATCTGCAGCGAATCCAGGGGTATTCTGCTGCTGCTGCTTCTGCTGCTGCCCCCTATTGGGCTTCTTCTTGAGCTGCGGGTTGTATGTGTTATATTTTCATCTCCTTGGGGGCCCCCCCCCCCGTTCAGTGCTTTCTCTATATACTCTGAGGGGGCCCCCCCATAGTCCATATCGTCTGCATGCAGGGCCCCATCGTCAAACACGAGCTCTTCATCGCCATCACCAGAAGAGGGGGCCCCCTGGGGGCCCCCCCTACGGGGGGCCCCCTGGGGGCCCCCAGGGGGTTCAGCTGATGAGGGAGAGGGGGGGGCCCCCAACAACTCCACCTCATCGAGGGGGCCCCCCGCTGAGTCTGAGGGTACAGCTGCCATTGCAACAGCAGCTGTTAAGGGGGGGCTTGCTGCTGCTGCAGCAGCAACAGAAAAAGCAAATGAAACAGAAATAAAAGAACAAAAATACAGAAAGGTAGAAGCAACAAGAAGGAAGAATAACAACAACAACAGCAGCAGCAGCAGCAGCAGCAACAGCAGCAGCAGCAGCAGCAGCAGCAGCTGGATAAATAGCTAGAGGAGAACGAGCGGTGGTTGGGTTGATATGGAGCGACTGTTTGTTGCAAGACAAAAAAAAGAAAAAAGTTTTTAGTTTTTGTTTTTAATTTATTAAAAAGAAAAAGAAAAAAGATGAAAAAGATATGAGGCCCTCACCGGGATCGAGTCGATGACGATCCCACCGCTCGTTGCTGCTTGGGGTGTATATGCAGCTCTTGCCACTCCTTTTTTTTTCAGGTGTATAGGCAGCTCCTGGGGGGTTTTTTATGTGTAACTGCGGCAAAATATAAAATAAAACAAATAAAAATAAATTAAATACTTCAGTTTATTAATAAAAATATATAATTACACACGAAAACAAACAATACACCAACACTAACAAGCTCACTGCAGCAGCAGCAGCAGCAGCAGCAGCAGCAGCAGCGGGGGCCCCTCTGTTTATATGCGGTGTATGTACACCTAAAACTGCAGAACTGACGGCATTTTTGCGTTTATATTGTTTTAAATAATTATTTTTAATTTCTGCACACTCAAATAAACAAAAAACACAAACTTTTACGCTCATTTTAGGTTTTTCTTTTCTCTCCCCCCGCAGGTGTTCTTCGTCTGGTGTACAGGCAGCTACTGCTGCTCTGCGGTATTCTCCTCTCCACCAATAAAAAAAAAAAAAA
>NW_013568371.1:12163-12325 GCF_000499745.2 Eimeria mitis
AAACACTAACAAGCTCACTGCAGCAGCAGCAGCAGCAGCAGCAGCAGCAGCAGCAGTAGCAACAGCAGCGGGGGCCCCTCTGTTTATATGCAGTGTATGTACACCTAAAACTGCAGAACTGACGGCATTTTTGCGTTTATATTGTTTTAAATAATTATTTTT
>NW_013568371.1:12425-12609 GCF_000499745.2 Eimeria mitis
TCTTATTTAAAAAAATAAATAATTACGCGGAATTCTGCTGTATGTACATCTATAGTTGCGTGGTTGGTTTTAGGTGATACATAGACGCATCCATGTATTCTTATTATATATATGTATATACATATACATATATATATATATATATATATATATATATATATATATATATATACATATATATATA
>NW_013568372.1:0-502 GCF_000499745.2 Eimeria mitis
GCAGCAGCAGCAGCAGCAGCAGTAGCAGCAGCAGCAGTAGCAGCAGCAGCAGCAGCAGCAGCAGCAGCAGGAGTAGTAGCAGCTTGTTGCATGTCTGTTTATTTTTTTTGCTGTTTTACCTCTCCCATGCCTCTCATACCGTTGCAACCCTTGTTGTTTCTGCTGCTGCTGTTGCTGCTGCTGCTGCTGCTGCTGCTGCTGCTGCTGCTGCTGCTGCTGCTGCTGCTGCAGGAGGAGCATGCAACTCTGTCTGCGCGGTTTGAGGCGGATGTGTTGCGTTTAAAGTTAGAATATGAGGAGAAGTATAAACCCTTGTATGAGCAAAGGCTGCAGGTCTTGGTGTCTCCTGCTGCTGCTGCTGCTGCTGCAGCAGGTGCTGCAGCAGGAGCTGCAGCAGCAACAGAAGAACAAAACTCTGAAAAAGATGCCACCGGCACACCCGTAAGGATAAACTAGGGTTTAGGGTTTAGGGTTTAGGGTTTTGAGCGTTTTGCAGGGTTTC
>NW_013568372.1:727-848 GCF_000499745.2 Eimeria mitis
CAGGGTTTAGGGTTTAGGGTTTAGGGTTTAGGGTTTAGTGTTTTATATATATATATATATATATATAGGTTTTACCTTCATTCTGGCTGCGGGCCCTCAAAGCCAACCAAGGGTTTAGGGT
>NW_013568373.1:0-468 GCF_000499745.2 Eimeria mitis
ACACAGACACAGACAAAGACAAAGACAAAGACAAAGAGACAGACATGGCGGTGCAGGGGGTGTGGGGTCTTACAACCGCACTGGAGGCGATCCTATGGAGGGAGAAGACACGCACAGGTAGGGGTCTGGCTGTGGGTAAGCTGCAGCGTGAGCTAGACAAAGCATGCAGGGAGGCTCTGCGTGAGGAGTGCCCGCCTGCTGCTGCTGCATGCTATGGTGGGGCTGTTGCTAGGAAGGACCTACTGCATGCAACAGCAGCAGCAGCAGAATGGAACTGCTATTCTCCTGTCTCTATAGATGCAAATATAACTTCTTCTCTCTGTCTCTCTGAGTGTGGTATTGAGGTACCTTGTGGTGATGGTGTAAATCTACAAAAAAATAAAGCATGGGGGGGTTTTCTTAATATAGAGGAGGTGATAGAGAAACATATAAATGAAACATGTGTGGGAGCTGTACATACACCCGAAG
>NW_013568373.1:626-848 GCF_000499745.2 Eimeria mitis
CAATATATTGTCTCTATCAAACACACAAAATACAGCCCTATGTGTAGATGCATGCGGAACGGAGACAGCTTGTGGTGATGGTGTTGCTGCTGGCGTCAGCTACATGCATTGGACTCGCCACGGACAGATCACCTCACTCATCAGAAAATATAAACATAAGTACTGTGAACAGCAGTAATTTATTTATATATATATATATATATATATATATATATATATATA
>NW_013568374.1:0-159 GCF_000499745.2 Eimeria mitis
CGCCTAAAGTTACCGCAGCAGCGGCCTTGGCGTCCAACTGTGGTATTATATATTTCGATGCACCAGATGCCCAAGCAGGTACGTAAACGCCGCTGCATTACAATACTGATGAGAGGCCCTCACACCTTGCGGACAACAATCACTCCCGTCTAGAAGTCG
>NW_013568374.1:388-848 GCF_000499745.2 Eimeria mitis
CTCGGGCGAACGGCTGCAATGACACAGGCAAAATCAGTCTTAACTCCCTAGCCTTCATGCAGGGCGGTGCGCTTTGAAACAAGAAGCTAAGAGTAAACTGCAGTTGCTGCTTTGACACAGGGGTTACACGTTATACAGAAGCGCACGCGCATTTGGGGCGGTGGCGCGGAGTAGCGCATGAGTAGTCAATGAGCATTTTGAGTCTGCAAAAGGGTTAAAATACTAGGAGGTGCGTCCGCGCGATGCGGTTGGGCTTGGCAGGGAGCGAAGCGTTGCGCTTTATCTGAGTCTGGGGATAGAAAAACGTATCTGCAACGCTGGATGTGCCGGAGAGATTGCGTACAGAGGATACGTTTACTTTTGCGAACGTTAGGTGAGTTCGCTAAAGATGAGTATACTGACCGCTGGTATGGCATCGGAAACGGTGCGACGGTGCGAACGGCGCTGCAGCGGGCAAGGA
>NW_013568375.1:0-340 GCF_000499745.2 Eimeria mitis
TGCTGCTGCTGCTGCTCGTGGTGTTGATGCTGCTGCTGCTGCTGCTCGTGGTGTTGATGCTCGTGGTGTTGCTGCTGCTGCTGCTGCTGCTGCTCGTGGTGCTGATGCTGCTGCTGTTGCTGTTCGCGTTGCTGATACTGCTGCTGCTGCTGTTGCTGCTCGTGGTGCTGATGCTGCTGCTGCAGCTCGTGGTGCTGATCCTGCTGCTGCTGCTGCTGCTGCTAGTGTGCCTGCTGCTGCTGCTGTTGCTGCTGCAGTGGCTGCTGCTGCGGTTGCTGCTGTTGGTTTGTACGTCTGTGTTGTTTGCTGCTGTTGCAGCTGCGTTTTGATGTTCAAACTG
>NW_013568375.1:432-846 GCF_000499745.2 Eimeria mitis
CAAGCGAGAGAACTGACCCCGCAGGCTGCTGTTGCTAGCGGTGAAGAATTGGCGCTTATAGAAGAATGCAACCAACTTGTTATAGATATAGACACAGAGTAGGTTTGCTGCTGCCGCTGCTGCTGCTGCTGCTGCTGCTGCTGTTGCTGCTGCTGCTGCTGGTGATGATGGTGCTGCTGCTGGTGATGATGGTGCTGCTGCTGCTGCTGCTGCTGCTGCTGGTGATGATGATGTTGGTGCTGCTTGTGTTGGTGTTGCTGCTGTTGCTGTTGCTGCTGCTGCTGATGATGATGATAGTGATGATGTTGCTGCTGCTGTTGCTGCTGCTGCTGGTGATGCGGGTGTTGCTGCTGATGCTGCTGCTGGGGATGTTGCTGCTGCTGCTGCTGCTGCTGCTGCTCCATCTGCAGCAGC
>NW_013568376.1:0-661 GCF_000499745.2 Eimeria mitis
TGAAACAAGACAGACATAGACTCACTCCGCTTGAACACGCCGCGTTTGGGCCTGCTTTACTAGGCAGTAGCTTACATAGGTCATTATGCTTTGTTGACAGCGGTAGAGGTAGAAAAAGCGGCGGCTCTTTGGCACGTCTGGAGGCGGTCGTTGGTTGGCCCACATTTACGGAATTGCCTGGGAGTTACTTGGCAAGGTGATGCCTGTGTAGGTAGTTAGTGGCAGTTGTTGTTGCTACACTGACGGACAGGATATGCGTATCCGCCGTCGAATTGTGTGGAGAACAGACCGAACGAACGGTAACATGACCAACCGGTTCTCTGAAGAGCGCTATGTTACTTTGTGGAAGTGACAGTTCGGAGATTCCCGCTGGATGGAGTTAAAACGTTCTGCGTCTAACCGTCCGCTGCAACGGTGGCAAGATGAAGGAACGCCGCGACGACGGCAATGCAACGAAAACTCGGTTCCACACATTTTGCGTCTCTAACTGTTTTTTGTGTATAGGTTGATTATGTCCTTAGGACGATGGGCCAGTTAATTGGATGGCCTGCTACAACGCCCCCAACTCACCGCAGCGTGTCTCTGCCCGTATGTAGGCTTCCTGGGAACGCCCGATACAGCTCTGCCTCGTGACTTCGCCTTAGGGCTGTGGCGTGTTTGC
>NW_013568376.1:701-846 GCF_000499745.2 Eimeria mitis
ACGTCGAACAGAGGATCTTGGACAAACATATCCTTGCTCTTGCTTCGGCGAAGGCCTGATGGCGCAGGAATGCCCGCATATGTGTCAGACCCCGTTTGTATGACGTCCTGTCGCGGCGGATAGCACCCAGTGCGCCTTATTTCGT
>NW_013568377.1:0-729 GCF_000499745.2 Eimeria mitis
CTCCAGTTTGTGTTTCTTTGAGGCTCCAGAAGATGCTTCCGCATTCTCCGTCTGCACTTCCTCAGTATGCACTGCAGAATACCGCCTCTTGAAATCCGGAGAAGTTGCGACTGCTGAACTGGGTAGCTTATCCTCAGGGGGCAAAATTAAAAGTGGAGCCACACGAGGGGTGGATCCGTGTGGTGGTGCCCGCGCAATAGCTACTGGAACACTGCAAGTGCCCACCGATGCTATCATTTGTGTGCTTGGCTGCTGCTCCTCGTTGTTATGGGGAGCACTCGGGCGGGCCAAGCATGTATCCAGTTTATCCACGTTAGGAACGTTTTGTAATGGTTTCGCGACACCTTGCCTGGCGCTGAACCCTGGCGGGTTCTGGGAACCACTGGCACCATTGAGAACTGCACGGCAAGGATTGCCATTTGCTCCACCAGGGTAAAAGCCATTCCCCCCCATCTGCTTGCTTATGTCATATCCATTGGAATTAATGGGCGGAATGGAAACGGATTGCGCCTCTGTGCTGGAGTCGAGAAAATCTTTCGTGGACGAAGGGTGTCCATAAGGAAGGGGTTCACTGGTGAGGGGGCTGGGCGCTCTTGGCATTCTCCCTTAAAGCGACGAGATATACGTCTAGTGGACGAGTTACCCTAAGCCCTAGATGATCTCGATATCGATGCTCCTTAAAGTTGAGCAAGCAGATACTTCTAACTTGTTAATGTAGGAAAGTGCTGC
>NW_013568377.1:910-986 GCF_000499745.2 Eimeria mitis
GCAGCTTTCAAACTAGAGCGAAACTATTGCCAAACGTATATCGCATGGACTGTGGGAATGACGTATACCATGCCGG
>NW_013568377.1:1243-2234 GCF_000499745.2 Eimeria mitis
CCAGTCGCCGACGTCAATGGTAAAACAAGGCGGTGGGAGCATGAAATGTTCCAAAAACACTTTCGATTAGATTAAACCCATTATATATGTCAAAGAAATGAAAACTGCATCTCCTTAAATATGCAGATCGGAGGCGCCAAGTTGCTGAATACGAGAAGATGCATTCCAGCAGCAGTGCAACGTCAGCTGGTGCAAGACGGGGTAAACGACGGAACAGCAGCCCCAAAAGAGTCTAGCAAAAAACATAAATATTCTACAGACTTCATTTAAAATAAATAAAGGGAGGTGATGTCGCGAGCTTCACACTGGAGGTCACCTCACGTGGGTTACTTCGGCCCTCGCAGCTCTGCAGCAGACGACAGAGGACCGCCCCAGACCACCGCTGCAATGGGGCGACGCATAAATTAAGACAATATTCCCAGATAAGATTATCGCTCAATACTAAGTGTTTTTCCCACCTTGGAGTGAGGCCTGAATCCTTCATTTCAGCAGCTGCGCTGCTTGCTGCACGGGGTCAGGCTCGAGGATTCATGTATACAGCACTGCATAAGCTGATCAGCTGTCCAGCGTTCATCTACGACCATCACCCCCTAAAACCGAGACTTGTAGCAGTAATTAGAGGAACGCCTCGCCCTGCTACAGTACTGCACGCGCTCTCATACATACTGCTCTACGGCTCTCAGCTACATTGTACGACGAGCTGTCAGAAACCAAACCCATTTACCCCATGTACCCCGTATTCCTTTCCTTTGTCTTTTTTATACTTGAAAAGGAGTACGGTGGCTGGAATTTGAAGAAACTGGATCTTGTGAGGTTCCTGTTCTTCCAATCAACGTTTCTGTGTACTACTCCAAACCAGTATGCATAACGGACGCGAACGGGGGCCCAACATGAACTTGGCGTGCCAATATCCAGCTGGAGCTCATATGCACAGTTTTGCTTAGAAAATCAATTGAAGTCACTAAGGCTGCACAGCCCTGCTTAGAAAGTC
>NW_013568377.1:2334-3354 GCF_000499745.2 Eimeria mitis
AGTTACTTCGGCCCTCGCAGCTCTGCAGCAGACGACAGAGGACCGCCCCAGACCACCGCTGCAATGCAGCGACGCATAAATTAAGACAATATTCCCAAATAAGGTTATCGCTTAATAGTAAGTGTTTTTCCCACACTGGCGGGAGGCCTGAATCCTTCATTTCAGAAACTACGCTGTTTGCTGCACGGGGTCAGGCTCGAGTATTCATGCATCCAGCACTGCTTAAGCTGATCAGCTGTCCAGCGTTCATCTACGACAATCTCCCCCTAAAACCGAGACTTGTAGCAGTAATTAGAGGAAAGCATTACCCTGCTACAGTACTGCACGCGCTCTCATACATACTGCTCTACGGCTCTCACCTACATTGTATGACGAGCTGTCAGAAACCAAACCCATGTACCCCATGTACCCCGTATTCCTTTCCTTTGTCTTTTTTATACTTTAAAAGGAGTAACCTGGTTGAAATTTGACGAAACTGGATCTTGTGAGGTTCCTGTTCTTCCAATCAATGTTTCTGTGTACTACTCCAAACCAGTATGCATAACGGACGCGAACGGGGGCCCAACACGAACTTGGCGTGCGAATATCCAACTGGAGCTCATATGTACAGTTTTGCTTGAAAAATCAATTGAAGTCACTAAGGCTGCACAGCCCTGCTTAGAAAGTCGGTAAGAGCCACGAATACTGCCAGGAAGTCTCGGGGGAAGACAAATTAAAGGAAATATAAAAATGCAAACGCAAAAAGTTGGCGTGGCTGTACAAGTGAAGGAATCAAATCAGAGAACAAATGCAGCAATTCATCCAGACGTAAACAAATTGTCTCTGTAGCCATCACGAGAGCCGTGCTCTCCTCCTTCCTATGGGGAGTCCATGGGCGCAGTGAACACTCAAAAAGGAGGCGCTACGGGTCCTATCTCAACACAGTGAGAATGTATGCAAGCCCCAGGCGCCAGGCTTTTCTAAGCAGCGAGAACATGTGGAATATGCGGCAATTCCTCAGAGTCTTCTAAGCAAAACTGA
>NW_013568377.1:3454-3764 GCF_000499745.2 Eimeria mitis
AATAAGAGCCACGAATACTGCCAGGAAGCCTCGGGTGAAGACAAATAAAAGGAAATATAAAAATGCAAACGCAAAAAGTTGGCGTGGCTGTACAAGTGAAGGAATCAAATCAGGGAACCAATGCAGAAATTCATGCAGACGTAAACAAATTGTCTCTGTAGCCATCACGAGAGCCGAGCTCTCCTTCCTATGGGAAGTCCATGGGCGCAGTGAACACTCTAAAAGGAGGCGCTACGGGTCCTATCTCAACACAGTGAGAATGTATGCAAGCCCCAGGCGGCAGGCTTTTCTAAGCAGCGAGAACATGTGG
>NW_013568377.1:3864-4139 GCF_000499745.2 Eimeria mitis
TGAAGGCAAATAAAAGGAAATATAAAAATGCAAACGCAAAAAGTTGGCGTGGCTGTACAAGTGAAGGAATCAAATCAGGGAACCAATGCAGCAATTCATACAGAAGTACACAAATTGTCTCTGTAGCCATCACGAGAGCCGAGCTCTCCTTCCTATGGGGAGTCCATGGGCGCAGTGAACACTCTAAAAGGAGGCGCTACGGGTTCTATCTCAACACAGTGAGAATGTATGCAAGCCCCAGGCGGCAGGCTTTTCTAAGCAGCGAGAACATGTGG
>NW_013568377.1:4239-4485 GCF_000499745.2 Eimeria mitis
GCTCGAAAAGAGGCATTTTTGGCGTAGGGGTGTTCCCCTCCTCTCCTAGATTCGAATTCCTTGCCAAGCCGTCTGGGTCTGGTGCCCCTGAAGAAGCTGCAGAGGCAGTAACTGCATGGTGGGTAGCGTCAGCGTGCATCTTGTTTTCCCCGCGGGGCCTTATTGGGGAGATCTTCTGCTTATCCTGTTGCTGCTGGTGCTGCTGCTGCTGAGTTGTTTCCGTTTTCGCACAAAATAGAGATTCGA
>NW_013568377.1:4585-5044 GCF_000499745.2 Eimeria mitis
CTCTCCTAGATTCGAATCCCTTGCCAAGCCGTCTGGGTCTGCATGTCTGCTCTCTGCAAGCGCTGGTGCTTCTGAAGAAGCTGCAGAGGCAGTAACTGCATGGTGGGTAGCGGCGTGCATCTTGTTTTCCCCGCGGGGCCTTATTGGGGAGATCTTCTGCTTATCCTGCTGCTGCTGGTGCTGCTGCTGCTGAGTTGTTTCCGTTTTCGCACAAAATAGAGATTCGAGATCTTCCAAGGTGCAGTTGCAGGAAGTTAGGAACAGAAGACCGTACTGTGGCATTAGTCGGTGCATGCACTGTACGTAGAGCTCAGGGGTGCGCATAAGCCAAAATACATCAAATGTTCCTTTGTCAAACACAACAGGAAAGGGTGGCAGACATGTTGCCGGTTCACACGAGCACGGAGATGAGTTGCCCCCGTCATTTCTCCTTTTTTCAGTCTCACTCTGCAAAGGTAT
>NW_013568377.1:5144-5244 GCF_000499745.2 Eimeria mitis
ATCTCCTAGATTCGAATTCCTTGCCAAGCTGTCTGGGTCTGGTGCCCCTGAAGAAGCTGCAGAGGCAGTAACTGCATGGTGGGTAGCGTCAGCGTGCATC
>NW_013568377.1:5357-5720 GCF_000499745.2 Eimeria mitis
TATCTTCCAAGGTGCAGTTGCAGGAAGTTAGGAACAAAAGACCGTACTGTGGCATTAGTCGGTGCATGCATTGTACGTAGAGCTCAGGGGTGCGCATAAGCCAGAATACATCAAATGTTCCTTTGTCAAACACAACAGGAAAAGGTGGCAGACATGTTGCCAGTTCACACGAGCACGGAGATGAGTTGCCCCCGTCATTTCTCCTTTTTTCAGTCTCACTCTGCAAAGGTATATTGGGCTCGCTTTGCGCCTTTCTGCAGCAGCAGATACAGGGGCGGAGTATCTCGTCCTGATTCACATCGCCCACTGTTTCACAGGCTTTCAGATGTCTCAAGTCTGCCTGTCTCAGACAGATGTGGCTGG
>NW_013568377.1:5820-6088 GCF_000499745.2 Eimeria mitis
TTGTCTTAGACAGATGTGGCTGGACGTACAGCGTGAAGTCCTTGCGCTCTTCTCGCACACGTTCGAGCGCGCCAGCTGAATGGCAGAATGTGAATAGTCAATGCCCGCCAGTCGTTCAAAGCCGCAGCGCCGGAGCCGAACTAAGAATTGACCGCCCCCGCAGCCCACGTCCAGGACGGGAATCTTTGTGAAATCTTCGGCTATCAAAGGCCCTTCTCCCCTGCACCAGTCGCAGGCTCCTCCCCTGCATTCAGCTGCACCTGATGAA
>NW_013568377.1:6188-6487 GCF_000499745.2 Eimeria mitis
GCGTGAAGTCCTTGCGCTCTTCTCGCACACGTTCGAGCGCGCAAGCTGAATGGCAGAGTGTGAATAGTCAATGCCCGCCAGTCGTTCAAAGCCGCAGCGCCGGAGCCGAACTAGGAATTGACCGCCCCCGCAGCCCACGTCCAGGACGGGAATCTTTGTGAAATCTTTGGCTATCAAAGGCCCTTCTCCCCTGCACCAGTCGCAGGCTCCTCCCCTGCATTCAGCTGCACCTGATGAATCAGGGCTAGGGACTGCATGCACTCGTCGGAAGTAAAGCTGCAAGGGGTGGTCCTGACGTC
>NW_013568377.1:6587-7454 GCF_000499745.2 Eimeria mitis
GGAATTGACCTCCCCCGCAGCCCACGTCCAGGACGGGAATCTTTGTGAACTCTTGGGATATCAAAGACCCTTCTCCCCTGCACCAGTCGCACGCTCCTCCCCTGCATTCAGCTGCCCCTGATGAATCAGGGCTAGAGACTGCATGCACTCGTCGGAAGTAAAGCTGCAAGGGGTGGTCCTGACGTCTGCTTAAAGTGCTTAATACCCAGTTTAGGATCTTGCCGCACTCCGGGCCAAACCACTCCTCCCCATCTATTGAGCAACGGTCACTGGAACTGTCACTGTTGCTCCCGCAGCTGCTCCTGCTGCTGCTGCTGCTTCTGCTGCTGCCTCTGCAGTCTGCTTGCCGTTTTGTAGAAGTTCGTTTATGCTGATTCGTGGTTTGGTACGCCTTCCTTGCAGTAGCATTGTGAAGCTCCCGCTGATATATTTCCTCCCACGTTGAGTGGAACGCGTGGCGCGAAAGCTGTTCTTCTGCTTCTCTTTCTTCTCCATCATCGCTGCTTTGCTGCGCCTCTAAACCCTTCTCTGTATTCTCTTCAAAGGGTTTATCGTCCGGCATCCTTTGCGAAGTAACTCTTCACAAAGTTCGATTCTCCGCTTCGCTATGTGTACCGCAGCGCACGCTGCGCAAATGCAGTTTCACAACAAAATAAAACATATCCCTTGTAGATATCAGGGCAAACAAGCAAAAATGAGTTATTTCACTCGATACAAACAGCTCAAAGGGGGCCCCCCGAGTGCCTTGTGGGGCCCTCCGCGGGGGCACCCGGCGACCTTGTTGCTACGTTGGGCAGTTAACCCCATCATAGAAGCAACCGATGCAAATAATATTTACTTGCTTACATTTATTCTTTATAAGTAATA
>NW_013568377.1:9223-9830 GCF_000499745.2 Eimeria mitis
GGCTACATGTGTTCTTTGGTTTTTTCATTAAACATTGGCCCACCCTTAGGGGAAATCTGCATGTTTAACCTCAGCTCATCGTTGCAGGAGCTGAGTACGTGCATACGGAGAAAACAGAAGTAAAGGCAAATCGGGCACTCGCGAGGGGAGTACTTGCACTTGTGCTTTGCTCGGAAGACAAAGATGGATGCTGCATTTTGCCCTCTAGACGTGGAGGCTGCAGCGAAGGCTCAGTCTTTCTTTTACTCTGTTCACCACCTCATCACTTCAGCAGGCCTGTTTGCCTGTTAGCGTATTCATAGAAGCCACGGCCGGACTTTCGGCCGAGGTACCCAGCATCAACGTACTGGGTAAGAAGAGGGGCAGGGCGGTACTTCGAGTCGCCGAGCTCAGAGTGCAAGACGCGGAGAATCGCAAGACAAACATCTAAACCAATAAAGTCAGCCAGCTCCAACGGGCCCATCGGCATGTTCGCCCCCAAACGCATTATGCGGTCAATATCCTCGGCGCTGCTTATGCCCTCCTGAGACGCAGCAGCAGCAGCAGCAGCAACACAACAGCAGCAGCGCCATGAGCTGCCGAAGAGGCAGGCGAGATAAAAGCGATG
>NW_013568377.1:9930-10319 GCF_000499745.2 Eimeria mitis
GACGCATTATGCGGTCAATATCCTCGGCGCTGCTTATGCCCTCCTGAGACGCAGCAACAGCAGCAGCAGCAACACAACAGCAGCAGCGCCATGAGCTGCCGAAGAGGCAGGCGAGATAAAAGCGATGGTGTATTTGTTTTCGAACCACTCTGATATACAAGTATCAATATATATATCCAGCTTATATTTACTAAATTTATTGTTTATTTTAGGGGAACCTGTCTAAGGAGATTCAGTCATCGCTTTCCCTGTGCATTTCAAACCCTCATTCACCTGCAGAGCAAACACCGCCTCATTGAGGTACGGCATGAGGAGGCGATTGGCGACGAAGCCTGGCCTGTCTAGCGCGTGAGCAGTTGTCTTTTTCATTTGAAATGCCAGTTGTTCAG
>NW_013568377.1:10419-10529 GCF_000499745.2 Eimeria mitis
AGCAGGGCGGTACTTCGAGTCGCCGAGCTCAGAGTGCAAAACGCGGAGAATCGCAAGACAAACATCTAAACCAATAAAGTCAGCCAGCTCCAACGGGCCCATCGGCATGT
>NW_013568377.1:10629-10703 GCF_000499745.2 Eimeria mitis
GGAGATGATCTCTACCAGCGGCATCACCGGCACAGGATTCATGAAATGCATCCCGATGACTCTGTGGGGGCTAC
>NW_013568377.1:10823-11774 GCF_000499745.2 Eimeria mitis
CTTTAGGGGAACCTGTCTAAGGAGATTCAGTTATCGCTTTCCCTGTGCATTTCAAACCCTCATTCACCTGCAGAGCAAACACCGCCTCATTGAGATACGGCATGAGGAGGCGGTTGGCGACGAAGCCTGGCCTGTCTAGCGCATGAGCAGTTGTCTTTTTCATTTGAAATGCCAGTTGTTCAGTGCGCAGCTTCGTGTTCTCGTCTGTGTCAAGCCCAGATATGATCTCTACCAGCGGCATCACCGGCACAGGATTCATGAAATGCATCCCGATGACTCTGTGGGGGCTGCGGGTGGCGGCAGCTATCTTGGTTATGGAGATAGATGAGGTGTTTGTTGCAAGGACTGCTGTAGGCGGAGCAGCAGAATCTAAAAGGGCAAAAATGTTCCTCTTAATAGCCAAGTTCTCGCTGGCGCTTTCTAGACAAAATGTAGAGCGCCGCACAGCTTCGGGCGCTGCCGATGCGTCCAGTGAAATTAAAACTTCTGGATCAAGGAAGATAAAAGACAAACGTTGCAACAAACTCTCAGCTGCTGCTGGCTCCAGCTTTCCTTTGCCAACTTCCTTCTGCACCCACAGCTCCGAGAACTTGCGGCCCCGCTGCAGCTGCGTCTTTGATATGTCCAGCAATGTGACGCGTGTTCCTGCCAGATGCCTCGCAGCAGTCAGCGCAATTCCAGTGCCCATCTGCCCGCAGCCCACGACCACCAGTTCAGACTCAAGGTCACTTAGAGCCCCCTTTTCCTCTTCCTTCCCCGCACACACTTCCGTGTGCACGCACCTGCTGCTCCTATAGATGCCATAGAGACGGTTGTGCTGCTGCTGATGCTGATGATTGCACAAGGCAGGGAACAGATGCCTTCCACAGCTGCTTCCCACCCTACGGCGGGCCGCTCGGAGCAGCTGGGGTGGCAGGAGCATCCTGGAGCGTTATGCGCCCGTGAAGGGGG
>NW_013568377.1:11874-13241 GCF_000499745.2 Eimeria mitis
CTGATTGCACAAGGCAGGGAACAGATGCCTTCCACAGCTGCTTCCCACACTACGGCGGGCCGCTCGGAGCAGCTGGGGTGGCAGGAGCATCCTGGAGCGTTATGCGCCCGTGAAGGGGGGGACTGGGCCTACTAGCTGAGCAAACAATGAGCAGGAGGCAATGCAAAGACTTCAGAGTTATTAAAGCAACGGATGTGTAATATCGTGAATCAGCTCGAGAAGAACGCGTCGAGCTACGGCATCGCCACAGCAGACACGCTGCTGTTAAACCGAGCTGCAGCAGCAGCCTCTTGCTACCTAAACTCGAAATTCATTTAGACTGAATTTACATTTGAATTTTAAATTCATAACTCAACTCAGCTGTTTCCGTCGGCAGCGCTGGGGCTGCTAACAGCTGTGGAAGGCGAAGGAGGAGGGAGTTGGCGCCTCTGCGCCGAACCGCCACCGAGAGAGGAAGGCAGAAAGCGGTGCAAGTTAGGGTTTCCATATGAATTATAGGTAGTACATGATATTACTTTTTAAATTTATAACAGTTATTTTAAAACACAAAAAAAACACACTTCCATACGGGCCTCTCCTCCCGTGCTCGCCCTTTGCGATACACGCGCCCTTGGGTGTATGACGCCTCCTTAGCTTTCCGCTGAGAACGATAAGCCCTTTTTACATTAATTTAACGACATTTGTCGCGTTGCCCTTTTTTTTAAATGAAACATTGTGCAGACAGGCCACCAAACAGGAGGGAGAGGCCCCCCTCTTGCGTCCCTTTGCTTGCAGCCGCGGCGCCATCTCCCGAAATTGCATTTCCCTCCTCAACGAAAAAAAGTCTTCATTTGTAATCATTTGCTACTCTTCTGGTCAAACAACGTAGTTTAGGTGTTCGTGGATGCGCTGCGGCCCTCTCTCGCCCAGCAGCGCCTGCCAGGCGTGCTTTTGTACCCCAGCGTTGCTGCAGCAGACGATCTGCTGCAGAGCCTGAGGGCTACTTAATTAGCTGCATTCTGATTGCTTTTTACCACTTGCATAGGAGGCGAGGGAGCCGGAGGGGAGCTGGCGAGTGGGAGGCACAGCTGAGCTGCTGCACAAACAGCGCACACCGCTCATCCTTGCACGTGCAGCTGAAATCATTCAGTATCAGCTCCAGAGCTACAAGTGTAGTGGCGGCAACAGTACCGCTACCGATCGCCTCGCCGTTGCGCATGCATGCAGACCCATGGAGTCCTCATCTTTGTCTAAGGCGCCGGCGCCGCAGCAGCAGCAACAAGAACAGCAGCAGCATGCAACCGTTCCGTCTGTGCATCTGCCTGTTTCTCATGGGAGAGTTCGCTTTGATCGTCGGATGCTTCTGGTGTACGGACTGCTGCTCCTAG
>NW_013568377.1:13341-13509 GCF_000499745.2 Eimeria mitis
GCTGCCTGTTTCTCATGGGAGAGTGCGCTTTGATCGTCGAATGCTTCTGGTGTACGGACTGCTGCTCCTAGACGTGGTGGTGATCGGCATAACTTCTTTGCAGCATGTGTGGCAGCCAGCCAATCTGATAGACAAGGTCCTTCAGAACCACAGCACTCCCCCCATGCA
>NW_013568378.1:0-646 GCF_000499745.2 Eimeria mitis
AGAGGTATATTATATAAACCCGATTAGAGTTGTATGCACATATATATATATATATATATATATATATATAATAGTAAATATAATATTACATTTATAATATAATATTTATAATATATAAAAATAGTAAATAGAAGAAAGAAGGATACATAAAAAAAAACAGAGAAAAAGCTGCCTATACACCCCACTGCATATACACCCCAAATATAATTTTTATTTTCCCTTTAACTGTCTCCTTTCTGCTGCACTGTCTCCTCATATATTTACAAACTAACAAATACGCATGCATGCATGCATGCATGCATGCATGCATGCATGCATTGTTTATGGGGCTGGTTTTTTTTTCATTTGTATTTCTGTTGCTTTTACTTATTAAATATAATTATATATATTCAATCAAAGCGATGATAAAAGAAATAAAATAGAAACAGAATAAACCCTAAACCCTAAACCCTTTCTCCTTCTGTATACCCTAAACCCTAAACCCTCGCTTTTTGCCGCTACCCTAAACCCTAAACCCTAAACCCTAAATATAAACTTTCGTCTGTTTCTTCAAGATAAAATATTCTACCCCCCCACATATATATATACATGTATATATATATATATATATATATATATATATATATATATATATATATATATATAT
>NW_013568378.1:677-845 GCF_000499745.2 Eimeria mitis
GAGAGTCTAACAAGAAAGAGCCACTTAATACGATTACTTTTATATAAATTTTTTATAAAAAAAAAAATTTTTATAAAAATTTTATAAAAAAATTTTTATAAAAAAATTTTTAAAAAATTGATCGTATCAAGTGTCTCCTCGTCTTTAGAGTCTCTTCAAACATTTTTT
>NW_013568379.1:0-224 GCF_000499745.2 Eimeria mitis
TATATATATATATATATATATATATATATATATATATATATGTATGTAATGTGTGTAATATAATACATATATGACGCTGCAGCGAAGTCACTGCCGCTACTAAAGCCTAAAATGGTAACCCTAAGTAACTCTGAAGAATATCGGATATCTTGAATCGGCACCATACAGCTATAACATATATATATATATATATATATATATATATATATATATATATATATATA
>NW_013568379.1:268-521 GCF_000499745.2 Eimeria mitis
ACGCAGAGCTTTCGGCTTGCAGCAGTGCTGCTTCGAAACCAGAGGCATCACATACATGAAATTATTTTGTTTCTGCAGTTAAAATACAATAATCCATATAAAATTGTTGAAATATTTCAACAATTATATAATTATTATTCACAGCTGTTTATTTTTTTGCAGAAACTCCAAAAAAGCCAAAAGATCGTCGTTTCATCAACCGCTGTGATCAAGCATATACTCCTCATACGCCAGCTACCAGCCACTATAGAAA
>NW_013568379.1:595-845 GCF_000499745.2 Eimeria mitis
TTTTCTTAATTCATCTGCCAGACGACAGCTGCTCTTTCCCCAATTATAACGCTTTTTCAGTTTCACATATTAAATAATATTTGTCGTATTTCCGTATACATAGACCTTCTTTAAGATTTCTCCTTCTACAGTATATATATATATATATATATATATATATATATATCCAATATATATATGTATGTATATATATATATGTATGTATATATATATATATATATATATATATACCTACATATATATATATATA
>NW_013568380.1:0-440 GCF_000499745.2 Eimeria mitis
TCTTACCATGTGTGTAAGGTTGGGGGCGACGGCTCTCATCCTGAGTTTAAGATATTCTCCTAGGTTAGCTCTGTATTCTGTTAGTTCTTCAACTCGCGTTGCCAATGCACTGATGTGAAGAAAATCCTCCTCCGTCATCTCCGTCCCCATCGATGTCTCCGCACTCAGACGCACCTCAGCACACAGCTGCAACATAAAAAAAAAAATAAAAAAAAATATAAATAAATAAATAAATAAATATATAATATACATAAATAAATAAATGTTGGGTATGTAGGTGGTTGTGTGTATGTCTTGGCGTTTTTTTTTTAACGCCGAAAGAAAAATTCCAGCATAGAGAAGATCATCGCCATTTATATATTTTTTATTTATAATATATTTTATAATAATATATTATATATATATATATATATATATATATATATATATATATATATATA
>NW_013568380.1:502-844 GCF_000499745.2 Eimeria mitis
TGCATAAAGGATATTATTTCCACTCAATAAAAACAAAAAACAAAAAAATAAAAAACATAAACATAATAAATATATATAAATATATATATATATACATATATATAAACACACCTCATCAGGTAAAAGGGTCTCTAGCGGAGCAGTTTTTGCGTTTTGTTTGAAGCCGAGGAGACGAACAGGTTTAGCACAAAGAAGTTTATTTCAACCCAAAAAAAAACAAAAAACAAAAAAAATAAAAAATATAAACAACTAAAACATAAATATATAAATATAAACCCACCTCATCAGGCAGCAGAGTCTCTAGCGGTGCAGTTTTTGCGTTTTGTTTGAAGCCAAGGAGAC
>NW_013568381.1:0-780 GCF_000499745.2 Eimeria mitis
TATATATATATATATATATATGTATATATATACTTTTGTAGCTCCTCTTGTTTTTACTTTTTTTGTTATTTTTATTGTTTTTATTTTTTTGTTTATTTCTCTGTACGCCTCCCTCGTGTTGTCGTTTGTGTTGCTGCTGTGTTTTTATTTTTTTGTTTTTTTTGTTTTTTTGTTTTTTTTGTTTTTTTGTTTAATTGCATTTAGAGGCCAACCAATATAATATTAATGGCAACAACAATAATAAAACAAAATAAAAAAAATAAAAGAAAAAACAAAACGAAAAACAAAACAAAATGAAATAAAACAAAATAAAACACAGAACAAAAAACAAAATAAAAAAAAACAAAAAACAACAAAAAACAAAACAAACAAGAAATAAAGTTTTAGTAACAAGCGGATACAACAAACTGCATTTTTAATATTTTGTGCGGTGTCGATACACCGCAGCATTTTTTTGTTTTTTTTTGTAATTTTCATCTATCATTTGTTTTGATTATATTATATTTAATATATTATATTAATATATTTAATTAATATATTATATTAAATATATTAAATATATTATATTAAATAAACAAAAGTTTACTAATATAAAATATTTTAATGTAAACGAAAGTTTGTTATTATAAAATGTATTATATATATACACAATATAGTATCTATAATATATATTATATTAGTACTACTAAAAAAATTAATAATTAATATAAACGATAGTCTAATATATATATATATATATATATATATATATATATATATATATATATATATATATATATA
>NW_013568381.1:795-2346 GCF_000499745.2 Eimeria mitis
TAAACAAAGTTAATTACGAAGATAGAGATACGTTTATATATTTTTATTTAAAGAGGAACAAATGGAGGCAGAAATGCAGGCGGTAGATGAATATAAAGATAAGTGATAGGTGTACATACACCGCAGAACACGCATCATCATCACCCTGCTCTGCATGTCTCTCTCTCTGCTTCTCTTTATTTATAAAGAGAAAAATAAAGAAAGAGAAAAGAAAAAAAAGAAGAGAGAGAGAGGCGGTTGTTTATCACGTAGTAAAACAAAAAGAAAGAGCTCGCTACAGAGGCATAACGAAGCAGAAGATAGCAACAAAACACAAGTATTTATTTAATACACTAAAATCCAAATGAATAAAAATTTATTTATTTATTTTGTTTATAATATAGATAAATTTATTTATTTATTTATTTATTTATTTTGTTGTTGTTTTGTTATATACTGCGGGGATGCAGAAGACAAAGAAAAGTATGAACGGTCACCAGCGTTTATATCTGAGCTTTCGTGCTGCTGATCCCGGCGCACTGCACATTAAATTTATATTTTATAAATAAATAATTTATATTTTTAAATAATATATTTGTTTTTAGGTGTATATACAAAAAACAAAACAAAAATATTTTTATTTTTTTAGAAAAAAGATTGCGGTGGCGCTCCGCTCCGCTGCATGCCGCGTGGTGAGAGCGAAGGGGGGTGTAGTTGAATAGCTCTGTTGCGTGGAAAGAATTCCGCGTTTATGAATAAATTAATTGTTAAATTATTTTATTAAATAAAATTAATTAAATAAATTTAATTATTTATTTATTTATTTACTTTTTTGCGGCAGTTGTGCCGGGATCCACGCTCTCTCTGCGCAGAGGTTTCTGTATGTGCAACCAGCAGCAGCCGCGCGGTGAGCTGCCGATACACCTGAATAAATGAGTGTATTCTTCTTGTAAATGCAGAAAACAGAAGAAAAAGGAATTTATTTTAATTAAATTTAATTAATTTCAATTCAAATAAACCAATAAAATGCCGGGAGCTCACGGAGAAGGCTGCGGCTGCCGAGCTGAGGAGGCGTTTGTAGCTGGCGAGTTTCTGTATGGTTACATCAACAAAGAAGCAGTAGTTGGCCTCAATGAACAAGTATGTATTATTTTAATTTATAAAAAAACATAAAAAATAAATAAAAACACAAATTAATACTCATCACGCCACCAATCAGCTCGCTGAAGCCTCCTCTCTACACACAGAACAAGATGCAGAAACAGACCGAAAAAACAAACCATCCTAAAGCCTAAACACCAAAAAGAAACAAAATAATTAAAATATTTTCAAAAACAAACAAATTAACAATTAAATTAAACTGTCTTCACTGCAAAAAAACAAACAAAATGCATGCAGTTTCCACCCCAGTGAGGTGTATGTACACCTCAGTATCTTCGGCTGAGGTGTATGTACACCTCAACACCCCCACTAAGAAGTGTATATATGCACATTAATACCCCTACTGAGCTCTCTATACCTCCCCATCTATGTATATATACATATATATCTATGTATATACATATATATATA
>NW_013568381.1:2411-2570 GCF_000499745.2 Eimeria mitis
TATGTATATATATATGCACATATATATATGTGTGTGTGTGTGTGCATCTCTTTATAGCTGTAATTGGGGTGTATATGCAGTTGAATCCGGCCGACCGAGGTGCCTATACACCTGAATATTTTTTTTTTTTTTTTTTTTTTTTTTTTTTTTTTTTTTTTT
>NW_013568381.1:2890-3125 GCF_000499745.2 Eimeria mitis
ATAAAACACTCCTTCATTTCTTTTATTTTTTATTTTTTATTTTTTTATTTTTTTTCTTTTTGTGCTTTCTCAGATTATCTATATTCCCTTCGTCTCACCCTGCAAAGTAAGCAGAAGACCTCCTCTCTATATCTATCTCTATATCTCTATTTTTCTCCATCTCTCCTCTCTCTCTCTCTCTCTCTCTCTCTCTCTCTCTCTCTCTCTATATATATATATATATATATATATATAT
>NW_013568381.1:3181-4509 GCF_000499745.2 Eimeria mitis
TATCTCTCTTTCTATCTATCTATATCTTTTCTCTATCTCTTTTTCTGTATATATATATATATATTGTAGTTTATAAATAATAAAAACAAACATATTTTGTTTTTTTTTCTTTTTTTTATTTAGGTTTCTAGTTTAGTTGTTATTGGGGGGGCAGAGGGGAGGTCGCCCTCAAAAGTCAAAATATTTGCCAACCGAGACGACGTAGACTTCAACAAGTAAACAAACAAAAATAAATAAAAAATAATAAAAATAAATAAAAAATAATAAAAATAAATTAAAAATAATATAAAATAATAATAATAATAAACAAATAATTATATAAAATAACAAAAATAGTAAAAAAAATTATATTTTATAGGCGGGAGCAGCTGCGCATACACCTCGTCAGCTGTACAGGCACCTCATGAGGTGTACATACACCTCACTCGAGCTGAACATATAAATAAATAAATAAATAAATAAATATATTTATTTATTTATTTATATATTTATTTATTTATTTCTGTCTCTTTGGGGTGTATGCGCAGCGTACGAGAGACAGAAGGAGTGCAGGAGATCGAACTAACGGAGGACTTTCATGGGGCTGTTGAATATCCTTTAAAAGTAAAAAAAAAATAAAAAAAATAAAATAAAATAAAAAAAATAAAATAAAATAAAAAACAAAAACAAATGTTTTTATTCTTTTTTGGGTTGTTTTGGGTTGTAGTTTTTGGTTGGTTGCTTGCTGTTTTTATTGCGGTGTCTGGTGTTTATAATGATGTTTATTGTTTTTTGTTTTTTTTTGTTTTTTTTTACTTTTTGTTGTTTGTTTTTTGTTGTTTATTGTTCACTTGTTTTTGCTTTTTGTTTGTTGTTTTTTGTTTATTGTTTTGTTTTTTTTTTTTGTTTGTCTGGGGTGTACAGACACCTCAACTTGCACTGCTGATTGCTGTGCTATATATAAAAAATATTTTTCTATCTTTTTAATTTGTTTATTCATTTACAATTAATTTATTTATTTTTCTTTTTATTTATATTTATTTTATTTATTTATTTTTATTTATTTATTTATTTTTATTTATTTTTTTTTTTTTTTTGCAGGTGACCAAGCTACAAAACGTTTCATCAATTTCGCTGTTTTTCTCCCAAAATTTTGGTGGAAATTTCACTGAAATATTTTATATTGGTCCGCTCTTTTGTTTTTATTTTTTTATTTTTATTTTTATTGTTTTTATTTTTATTTTTTGTTGTTTTTATTATTTTTTATTGTTTTTATTACTTTTATTATTTTTTATTGTTTTTTGTTTTTGTTGTTTTTATTGTTTTCTTTTTATTTTTATTATTTTTAA
>NW_013568381.1:4609-5004 GCF_000499745.2 Eimeria mitis
TCAAAATTTTGGTGGAAATTTCACTGAAATATTTTATATTGGTCCGCTCTTTTGTTTTTAATTTTTTATTTTTATTTTTATTGTTTTTATTTTTATTTTTTGTTGCTTTTATTATTTTTTATTGTTTTTATTATTTTTATTATTTTTTATTGTTTTTTGTTTTTGTTGTTTTTATTGTTTTCTTTTTATTTTTATTATTTTTAATATAATAAATACTGACGAAATAAAAAACATGAAAACAATTTATAAAATAGAGGCAAACTAAATAAAAAAATAAAAAATAAAATAAATAACAACGAAATGCATAATAGTAATACACAAAAACAACAAATTATATTTTAATAATAATAGTAAAAACTAATTAAAATATTTTTTTTTTTTTTTTTTTTTTTTTT
>NW_013568381.1:5104-6850 GCF_000499745.2 Eimeria mitis
GCAGTGGAGGCGGTTTGTCTTTTTAATTAATTTATTTTATTTATTTTGTTTTTATTTATTTTGTTGTTATTTATTTTTTGTTTTCATTTATTTTTTTGTTTCTTCTTTTTTATTTGTTGTTTGTTTTATTTGCTTTATTTTTTTATTTTGTCTGTTTTTATAATTTCATTTTCTCTTTTTATTTATTTCTTCTGTTCTCTTTTTTTTTCGTTTTTGTCTGCTCGTTATAAATTCATAATTTGTGTTTTCTTTCTTTTTTTTTGTTTTTATTAATTTGTTTATTGTTTTTATCTCTTTTTTCTTCTTCTTTCTCTCCCCTTTTTTCTGTCTGCTTTTTCTTTTTTTTTTTTTGGGGGCTGCAGAGCCGCCTAAAGTGCTGTGGGGTGTATATGCAGCTACAATGTTTTTATATATTTATCTTATTTTTCTATTTATTTTATTTTTATTAATATTTTTGTTTCTCTTTGTCTGTTTATTTTTATTTCTGTTTGTTTTGTGTATTTCTACTTGTCTCTATTCTACCTTTTTCTTTATCTTTGTCTCTCTCCTTCTCTGTTTATTTAATATTATCGTATCCTTATATTTATATAAACTTTATAAATATAAATATATGTATTTTTATATTTATATATACTCTTACATTTATATTTATATGTACATTTACACTTATACCTTTACATGTACATTTATACTTTGTAGTTATATTTATATTTATATTTTATATTTATATTTATATTTATATTTTATATTTATATTTATATTTTATATTTTGTATTTATATTTATATTGATATTTATATTTATGTTTATATTTATTTTTATTTTCTTTATTTTTTTATTTTTTTTTTTTATTTCAGGTGTATGAAGCACAAGCAAACGTCCGGGATCATAAGCAGCCGGACGATGCCTTTGCGGGGCAGATGTATTTGTAGTTTTTATTTTATTTTTGTTGTTTTTTTTTTCTGTTTTTTTCTGTTTTTTTTTTCTGTTTCTTTCTCTTTTTATTTGTCTTTCTCTTTCGTATTCCTTCATCTCTGCTTTTTTATTTCTCTCTAGCTTCACTACTACTGCTCTCCTTTCTCTTCTCTATAGATATATAATATAATACAATAATTATATATATATTTATATATTTATAAATATATAAATATATATATTTATATTTACTTTTTACTAAACCCTGAACCCTTTATAATATTTTGTCTGTTTTGTATATTCCTCCCCCCAAACTTCAATCGAATTTACAATAAAAATAAGAGCCCCCCTGCTATTGCCGCAACTGCAGCAACTGCAGCAACAGCAGCAGCATTTGCAGCAGCAGCAGCAGCAGCTGCTGCTGCTGCTGCTGTTTGTGTTGCTGTTGTTTACATTGCTGCTGTAAGAATATATATGTGTGTGTATGCGGCTGCATCTACATAAGTTTCTTCAAGCACTCGTCAGCTGTAGCCACGTTTGCCCCCGCCAAGTTTTGTATACATTTTCCGTTTTTATAGATTTTTAGAGTCGGCATAGAGCTCACGTCTTCTCGCTCTGTTAGCTCGGGGCACTCATCTGCATCCACCTGCAGCCAAAGTACACACACACACACACTCATCGCAGCTAGCTAGCTAGCTAGCTGGCTAGCTAGCGAGGGAGGGAGGGGCGAAGGTGGTTTGGTGGGTACCTAGGTAGCTAGCTAGCTAGCTAGCTACGTCGTTAGATGGGTAATATATATATATATATATATATATATATATATATATATATA
>NW_013568381.1:6962-7841 GCF_000499745.2 Eimeria mitis
CATCAACCCATGCAGATAGAGAAATAAAAAAGAAAAATAAATACATTAAACTACATAAATAAATAAATATATTTACACAAACATCTGCAAAGAAAAAAGAATAAATTCAAACAAACAGCTGCGGATACACCCCAAGGAGCTGCCTATACACCTCAAGCCTTCGGCGTGAGGTGTATATATAACATACATATAAAGCAAGCAATATAAATTTAATTAATTAATTATTAATTTATTAATTTATATATTAATTTATTGTTTATTTTATTTTATTTTAATTTATTTTATTTTATTTATTTTGTATTGACCTGAACAAAGGTGAAGTTTGCGTATTCTTTCTTTTTGCTTTGCTCCTCGACGAAGGGCTTTATCTGCCTGCTGGGGCCTGTGCATACACCAGGTGTATGTATACACACACTACATATTTCTCTCTTTCTTTCTCTCTTTTTCTTTTGTTTATGTTTGTTTGTTTATGTTTGTTTGTTTATGTTTGTTTGTTTTTGTTTGTGTTTATTTATTTGTTTGTTTGTTTGTCTCTCTTTTTCTGTCTGTCTGTATATCTCTGTTTGTTTGTATCCCCGCAAATAAATGAAATATTAAAAGCAAATTAAAACCACAAAAAAAAAACAAAAAAACAAACAAACAAACAAACAAACAAACAAACAAACAAGTAAAATAATATTATAAACAAAAAAAACAAAAAAAAAAAGTTTTTTATTTTTTTTTATTTAATTCGGCTATCACCGTTCCAGGTGGCAAAGAAAGTAACGACGACGGTTCCCTCTCTTGTGGCGGCATCATACTCTGCAGACAAATAAAAAAAAAATATAAATATATTTTAATTAAATATTTTATTTTTTTCTTTGTTTATATGTTTAATAT
>NW_013568381.1:7892-9380 GCF_000499745.2 Eimeria mitis
AGGTGAGGCAGAGCAGAAGGTCGATGTGTCTGTACACCAAATTGATCTTTTTTTTTAAATTTATTTCAGTTAGCTGAGAGTACGAAGGTTTTTTCTTTTTTGTATTTGTGTTTGTTTTTGTTTTGTGTTTAGTATCGAGTTGTATTTGTGTTTGTCTATGTCCCGGTGTTGTGTGTGTGTGCAGCTCATCGTTGCTTTCACTACATATTAGTATTTAGTTTAATACGGGGTGTATAGACAGCGTTTTTGTTTGGGTTTCATAGAGAGAAGGCCGCTCGCTAGAAAGGAAATAAACTGCTGCTGGTGCTGGTGATAGAAAGAGAGGCATTTGGCTCTTCTTCTGCCCCCCAAGGCAACAGTAGGGGCCGGGCGGGGTTGCTGTTGTGTATGTATTGAGGTTTCAGTGGTACTTGTGTTGAAATAGCTGTTTGCTCTGGATGCAGGCGACGCTGTGCGAGGCTGCAGGGAGAGAGAAACACCTACCCTCCGCCGACTTGACGGTTTGGGGGGGCATTTTGTTTATTTTTTTTAATAAAAAAACCTAAAAACAATCCAGAAAACGAAATATATGAGTCGCAATAAACAGAAGAAGGGTTAGGGTAGCGAGGAGGGTTCTCTGACTTGGTCGATTTGGGGTGTATAGGCAGCACCTGAAGAACGGTGGCTTTTGCACCATGCAGGCTGCTTTGCTCTGTTCGTCGTCGCGCACTGTAGAATATTATTTAATTATTAATTATTTAAATTAAAAAAATAAAGATATAACTGCAGTATTTGTTTCTAACCCTCACGCCGCTCTCTAGCTACCCCCTGTCTGCTGTATGCGTATAGAGCAGTCACCGGCACCCTCAGCTCCCGCCCCGTGCGGCTTCCTGCGAAAACTATTGTAAAGAGTTTATTTTTTTTTGTGTAAATAGAATAAAATAACATTTATTTATTATATTTGAGGTTTTATTCCACTTTTTAATCAAGAGAACACCACGAACAAACCCCGCAGAGGCAACGGCGCCGCCCCGTCTGTATACACCACAGCTGTTGCTGCTGAGGCGGTGGTTGCGCTTGTTGCTGCTGCGTATTTCTTCGGAATTATATTTTTTTTGTTTTAATTATTATATTTAAATGCAGAAGAGCAGAAGTGAGTCGTATATTGCTGCATTTCTCCACAGCTTTCCTTTGTTTCACTGCCTCGATTCGCAGCCGCGCCGGGCGCTTGCATCGGCTGTATATACAGCTGAATATTTGTGTGCGTTATGTTTAGTATTCTGAGAGTATTGCATCAGAATTTCTTTGTTTCACATCTATCATTGTTTCTATTGAGCTTGACTCTGTTATATTTTCTGCTTTCTCTCGGCTCCCATACATACACTGCAGCAGCAGGCAGCACAAGCAGCAACCGAGGTGCGTTGTCTTGCTGTATTATATTTTTTTATTTTTGTATATTTGTGTTTACTTCTCTTCTGCATGCAGACGGAGAGAAACAACCCCCGACCA
>NW_013568381.1:11069-11405 GCF_000499745.2 Eimeria mitis
TTATATATATTTCAATTCTTTTTTTTCAGAGTGTACATACACCTGAATCCGTGCATTGTATTTTTATTTATATTTCTGTTTATATTTCTTTTTCAGGGTGTACATACACCTGGATTCTCTGCGTGAAGGAGAAGAAGCCGAGGGGCCCTTCACTTCAGATAAAGTTGCTGCAGAGTTTGCCTCAGATAGAATGGCTGTTGCTGTAGAAAGTAAGAAAAGTTTTTTTGTTTCTTTTTCTTTTTTCTTTTTTCTTTTTTCTTTTTCTTTTTTTGTTTTCTTCTTTTTCTTCTTTTCTTCTTCTTTTCTTTCCTTTTTCTTCTTTTTTTTTTCCTTGTT
>NW_013568381.1:11505-11851 GCF_000499745.2 Eimeria mitis
TTCTTTTTTCTTTTTCTTTTTTCTTTTTCTTTTTTCTTTTTTCTTTTTCTTTTTGTTTTCTTCTTTTTCTTCTTTTCTTCTTCTTTTCTTTCCTTTTTCTTCTTTTTTTTTTCCTTGTTTTTCTTATTTTTCTTTTTTTTTCATTTTTAGGGTTTAGGGTTTAAAGGAAGGTGCAGTGCTGCATGCATGCACTGTGTTCCGAGTTGCATGCATGCACATATATATATATATATATATTTCATTTATTTATTTATTTATTTATTTATTTATTTTTTTTTTTCTTCTTCAGGGCCATCTGGTTTATATATTTTATCAATAAATTCATTATACGGAGCGATAGAACCTG
>NW_013568381.1:11951-12419 GCF_000499745.2 Eimeria mitis
TTCATTTATTTATTTATTTATTTATTCTTTTTTTTATTTTCTTCTTCAGGGCCATCTGGTTTATATATTTTATCAATAAATTCATTATACGGAGCGATAGAACCTGAAAATTCATCAATTAATATAACTGACAACAAAATATCGATTTCTCTGTATAAGAAGGTCTGTCTAGTGAATTCAGGTGTATGTACACCTCACCAGCAGATTAAAAAAAAAGATTTTAATTTTTTAGCTTTTCTGTTTTTTTATCTCATATATATATATATATATATATATTAGTTTTTATTTTGTTTATTTATTCTTTTTTTATTTATCCGTTTATTTTGTTTTTTCTTTTTTTGCTGCAGGAGGAGATGACGTGGTTTAATCTCAACAGATCGTGACAGCCTGAAACGAAACAAGAAACCTAAACACCAAACAAAAATAAATAAATAAATATATATATATATATATATATATATATATATA
>NW_013568382.1:0-259 GCF_000499745.2 Eimeria mitis
GCTCTACGCATATCTTTTTTATTTTTTTTATTTTTTTAGTTTTTTTAGTTTTTTTTATTGACGCCAAAGCGTATGGAGAATGTATATATTGCAGCACATCTTTAGATGCTTGAATACTCTGTATATTTTTTATGAGTGAGAGAACCACTGCTTAGACAGCGCCAGCATTCTCTTGTCTCCTTTTTTAATTAAAAAATATCTCAGTAGCATCTGTACCTTTTCTTTTTTACAAAAAAAAAAAAAAAAAAAAAAAAAAAAA
>NW_013568382.1:376-844 GCF_000499745.2 Eimeria mitis
TTTCTATGAGAGAGAAAAAAGAAAAGAGAAAGGCAACGGGTTTGGGGTGTACGTACAACTCTAACCCTAAACCCTAAAACCCTAAACCCTAAACCCTAAACCCTAAAAGCCTAAACCCTAAACTCTCTGTTTGTCTCCTTGAGCTGTTTGCCCTGCCTACGCTAAGAAAACCCCAAACCCTAATTCTTGCGTCTCATACCTTAAACCCCCAATCCACAAACCCTTGCCGATGATATATCTTCTTGAGGAGCTGATGAAGAAACTGGGTTGAGTATAGAAAGAGAAGATGTAGGGTTTGTATGAATAGAGAACTGAGGCAGCGAGCAGAGAAGGAGACAGAAAAAAGAAAAAAAGAAAAAGCTAAAGAAGTAGCTGTAAAGGAGACAGTTGAGTTGTCTCTACATTCATAGATTTCAAAAATTAATAAATTTGTATTCTATTCACTTTTTGTTTTTCTCCTGCATTTGT
>NW_013568383.1:0-447 GCF_000499745.2 Eimeria mitis
AGCAGCAAGAAATAAAAGTTATAAACTTCATTTCTGTGAGGATACAAACGAACCCGAGGATGTATGCAACGCCCAATGGCTGGTGGTGAGCTCTCAGCTGTATGTATACAATATAAATAAAAAAAAAAAAATATATATATATAAATAAAAAAATAATATTTATATAAATAAATAATAAAAATAATATTTATATTATAATAATATTTATATAGAAGCCGCCGATGATATAAATATATATTTTTTTTTTTATAATATAATATCTATATATATATAATAATATATATATATATATATATATATATTTATATAAATATATAATTATATATAATAAGAAAACAACAATATAATATATTATAATATTTATAAATATTTATATTTATGTGTATGGTGGTGGTTGGTGCTGGGGTGTATACGCAGCTATGGACGTATGCTGCCTATACACCTGAA
>NW_013568383.1:564-843 GCF_000499745.2 Eimeria mitis
CTAAACATAATCCACCCAGGTAACGCTCCTGCTGCTGCTGCTGCTGCTGCTGCTGCTGCTGCTGCTGCTGCTGCTGTTGTTGTTGTTGTTGGTTGCTGTTGTTGCTGCTGCTGCTGCTGCTGTTGGTTGCTGTTGTTGCTGCTACTGCTGCTGCTGCGGCTGTTTGTTGTTGTTGTTGCTGCTGCTGTTTGTTGTTTTTGTTGCTGCTGCTGTTTGTTGTTGGTGCTACTGCTGCTCTTGTTGTTGCTGCTGCTGCTGCTGCTGCTGCTGCTGCTGCTG
>NW_013568384.1:0-200 GCF_000499745.2 Eimeria mitis
ACGCAACAGGAGGCGGCGCTGGATCCGCCGTCGGCTCTGTTGTGCGTGACGGCAGCAGCGTGGTATCAGGGGCGAGCGGTGCTGCTAGTGCAGCACCAGCAGCAGCAGCAGCAGCAGGAACAGCAGCAGCAGCAACAGTAGCAGCAGGAACAGCAGCAACAGCAGCAGGTCGTGTAGTACCTGGTGGTAGTGATGGTGGT
>NW_013568384.1:498-843 GCF_000499745.2 Eimeria mitis
ATATTTATTTTTATATTTGTATTTATATTTATATTTATATTTATATTTATATTTATATTTATATTTATATTTGTATTTGTATTTGTTTTTTACTTTTATATTTCTATTTATTTTTTGTTTATATTTTTATTTATTTTTGTACTCATATGTTGTCTCACACAATAGCATCTATCACAGCAGACCCAATACAGCTACTGCAGCAGCAGCAGCAGCAGCAGTAATAACGCCAGCCGCAGCAGCAGCAGCAGCAGCAGCAGGATGCATGCATGCATGCATGCAGTGTGTTGTTTCTGGTGTATGTACAGCGCGTCGCCAAGCCCGTCTGTCTTATGCAAATTCGACGAT
>NW_013568385.1:0-522 GCF_000499745.2 Eimeria mitis
GTATCTAGCTCCCCCATCACCTAAAAAATAAAAAAAAAATAAAAAAAAATAAAAAAAAAATAAAAAAAAATAAAAAAATAATAAAAAAAAGAAAAGAATGGGGTTAGGTTGTTCGGGTGGTGTTTGGTGGGGTTGCTTCGTCCTGCTTTTGCTTTACAGGGGGCACGAGATACATGATGCTGCTGCTGCTGCTGCTGCTGCTGCTGCTGCTGCTGCTGCTGCTGATACTGCTGCTGCTGCTGCTGCTACTACTACTACTACTGCTGCTCTTGCTGCTGCTACTGCTACTACTACCGTTGCTCTTGCTGCTGCTGCTGCTGCTGCTGCTACTACTACCGTTGCTCTTGCTGCTGCTACTGCTGCTACTGCTGCTACTGCTGCTGTTGCTGCTGCTGTTGTTGCTGTTGCTGCTGCTGCTGCTGCTGCTGCTGCTGCTGCAGCAGCAGTTCTTACCTCCCAGAACCAGGGTATGGGTTGTTCAGTGGGTAGATAATTAACATATTCTGTGTTCTCCTGCAAATC
>NW_013568385.1:676-843 GCF_000499745.2 Eimeria mitis
GCAGCAGCAGAAAGCAGAAAGCAGAAAGCAGCAATATATCAATGATAGATTTTTCTTGATTTTTCCATTGGGGACTTTATTACGAAGGAGGACATACATACAAATATATATACATACACATAAATATTATATATATATTCATAGACAAATATATATACATATATATA
>NW_013568386.1:0-681 GCF_000499745.2 Eimeria mitis
GAAAGAGGAGAAAGACGACGGTGGGTCTTTGTGTGTGATCGGTGGTTGTTAGCGGCCCTATCTATGTGACACATGCAGAATGCAAGCAAGAAGAAAAGGAGCTGGATAAAGCACAAGAAAAAATAGAAAAAGCACAAGAAGAGCTCAACAAACTACAGATACACGAAGAAGCTGCTGAGGCGAAGGAGCTAGAGAAAAGAGCAGATGCGATTGCACAAACAGAGGCAGAAGAAGAAGAGGATGAAAAACTCAGCGAAGAGAAGTAGTTGCAACCTACAGAAGATAAACACTGTTATGTGTGGCGCATGCACAGCACACAAACTGTGTATTTCAAGGGCTTTCTGGGGCTAGGAGTTCCTCAGAGCCTTCTAAACAATAGCAACACTAAACCCTAAACCCTAAACCCTCAGCACAACACAGACATCAACGCGAGCAGGTACACTCCGCCGCTAAACCCAGAACATCTATCCACGAAAGTTTCTTAGTTTTGTATCTCTTAAAAGCATAGAAACCCCCTGAAATATATAAAAGTTTTGTTTCGTTCGGTTCCCCCCCACCGCCTCTCTGCTGACCACCGCAACGGCGTCTCTTGCATATGCTTTGCGCTTTCCGCTGAAAGCGTTCGGGTTTCTGAGACATATGGTGGCACGAAAGGTTAAAAAATGCATTAAAAAAGCATAA
>NW_013568386.1:835-3974 GCF_000499745.2 Eimeria mitis
AGTTCAAAAAGGTTCGTTTGTTTAGTTTTTTATGTTTAAAAACAAAATTATATTGAGAATAATTATTTTTTATAAACACACAGGCGTCAGGTGAAGCCACACACACGCAGTTCAAGTTTGAATCCTGTCGTCGTTGGCCAGACAGCCGAATCCAGAGTAGGAGGATGAGGGTTTTCTCGGTATAATTTGCCTTGTGAAACCGAAATAAATATTATTAATTGATTTAATTTAACTTATTATTCCTTATGCAGTGATGTTTGGTGGGTTTACTGTTCATGTTCCTCTTCTTTTCTTCCGCTTCCCGTGCTCGGGTGCCCTCGAGATCACTGCGGGTTTCATCGCGATCCGTCTTTAAATTCGGGGGAAAATCATTTAATTTTTGCTGGTACGTATTTCTTTGGTTGTCTATTTCCCTTTTGGGTCTTTGTGTCACTTCAAGCCGTTCATTTCGCTCCCCAGGCCGGGGCCCCTCCTCCGCAGTGTCTACAGCATCTGACTCGGTTCTCTCTCCCCTGTTCCCTCTCTTAGGAAACAAAGCAGGCAGTGCCGCGAACCAGCCGTGCAGCACTTCTCCATACACAGACAGAACACCCCAGACAACTGCTGCAGCAGCCATCAGCCGCCGGGCAGCTGTGGGCCCCTGGGGCTTGGCTTCGCTTCCCATTGGGGGCAGCAGGAGCTTCAGAAGGGGCCCTGCACGGACTCTGCGGCGCGCTGTACTCGCCGCAGTAAAGGGGGTCTTCGGTTCTGCACAGCTGCCTGAGCCAGGCTCCCCCCTCACAGGCAAATCCTTGCACACGGGTGACAGCAGCAGCAGCAGCAGCAGCAGCAGCAGCAGCAGCAGCAACAGCCGACAGCAGCCGCCTTGCCCCCCCTTGAAAGCTTCAGCTTCTCCTCTTGATCCCCTCACAGACCACCACAACTCCTCAGAGGGTGGCTGCAGTGCGAGCCGCTCTGCCTTATCTGTGCAGCAAGAACAGAGGGAGAGCGAGGCAGCAGCAGCAGCAGCAGGAGAGGCAGCAGCAGCAGCAGCAGCAGCAGACACCGAAGCAGAGACTAAATATGCGGGAATCACAGCGCGGCTGCGGCAAGCTTTGCGGGGATGTGTACAGAGGATGGGGTGGAGAGGACTCAGCCGCCTGGCAGGCAGCGAGGGCCCCCCCTCCCCTGCTCCTCCCGCTGTACCCCCCGAGGGGCCCCTAGGGTTCGTTGGGGCCCCTGCAGCTGCTGCTGCTGCTGCTGCTGCAGCTGCTGCTGCAGCACAGGATGCCTCCCCCTCATCTATGGAGGGGGGATCTGTCCATACACCTGAGAAGGTAGAAACAGAAAACCCGCAGCAGCCAATTACGCACACCGGGGCCCCCCCTCCCCCTGCAGCAGCAGCAGCTGCAGCAACTGCAGCAGCTGCAGCAACTGCAGCAGCTGCAGCAACTGCAGCAGCTGCAGCAGCTGCTGCTGAGGCAGGGGAAGGGGACTGTAAAGGGGAGAGCAGTGCCAGCCAGCAGCAGCTGAGGCCTCCTCTTGAGGAGAAGATGCAGCAGCAGACACAGCAGCAGACGCAGCTGCCAGAGGTGTTGCAGGCGCCGCAGCAAACGGAACACCACTCACCGCAGCAGCAGCAACAGCAGCAGCAGCAGCAACAGCAGCAGCAAAAGGAGCAGGAGGGGGACCATAACAAAGCAGAGGACTCTGAAGCCGCCGCGCTAGGCGTCGCTGCCAGTGCTGACACAGCTGCTGCTCCTCTGCCCCCGGCAGCAGCAGCAGCAGCACCAGCAGCACCAGCAGCAGCAGCAGCAGCAGCGGCAGATGAAGGAGAGGAAGCACCGCTAGATGCAGCCAGCAGTATATCGTCTGCGTCTGCAGCTGAGGGAGAAGGGGGCCCCTTGGGGCCCCCAAAAGAAGAGAAGCCTGAAGAGGAGAGAGCAGAAGCAACAGACAAAGAAAAAACAAAAGAAGAGCGGGGGGCCCCTGGGGGCCCCCCACCCGTCGAGCCAGCTGCAGCAGCAGCCCCAGTACACCAGCCAGCCGCTCGCAGCAGCAGTGAAGACGCGCCCCTGCAGCAGCAGCAACAACAACAACAACAACAACAACAGCAGCAGCAGCAGCACGAGCAGCAGCAGCAGCAGCAGCAGCAGCAGTATGCTGTGCATCAAGCGGAAGGCCCAGGCTTGCAGACTGTAGAGGACGCTGGTGAGACAGTATATTCGTTTTAATATTATTTTATTTATTTTATTTATTTTCTTTATTTTATTTATTCTATTTGTTTTGTTTGTTTTGTTTATTGTATTTATTTTATTTTTTTATTGTATTTATGTATTTTATTAATTTATTTAATTTATTTAATTTATTTTATTTATTTCTGTTGTGTTTTGTTGCTCTTTAAGGCTAAAAAGGGCACCACCCTGAGGTGTCTGTACACCTCGTGGTTTGCATGCGTTTTGTTTTTTGTTTTCTATCGACTGAAGCTCACTTACTAATATTTATTATTATTTTTATTTTTATTATTATTATATTATAATAATAAAAAAAATAATAATATTAATATTATTATTATATTATTATCTACTATAACTGTTGCAGCAGCTGACAACAACAGCACCGATAGCAGCAGGCGCCTGTTGCGTTTATTGTGGGGTGTTGTATATTTTGCTGCAGCACAGCAGCAGCTGCAGCAGCAGCAGCTGCAGCAGCTGCTGCACTTCTTAAAGGGTACACTGCAGCAGCAAACGGTAGCAGCAAACACTTTATCTGCTTTCCTTGCAGCAGAGAGAACCCGCAGGATAGCGCAGCCAGCAGCCTACGTGCTTTTGTCAGGGGGCCCCCCTGGGGCCCCTATTACCCGCACAACACCAGCAGCAGCAGCAGCAGCAGCAGCAGGAGGAGGAGGAGGAAGCAGCAGCAGCAGCAGCAGCAGCAGCAGCAGCAGTGGAAACTCTGCTGCTGAATACCTGCTCAGGGGGGGCCTCCTCGACGCCCTCAGCCGCATACTCAGCAGCTCTCCCCCGAGGCCCTTCTGGCCCCGTTGGTTGCAGCGGGGGGCCCCCCTTGCTGCTGCGCGTGAGAGGCGTTTGCTGCTGCAGCTGGCTGCATGCGGGCCCCATGTAGAGCAGCAAATTGCGCAGCACCAGGGGCTGATGCT
>NW_013568386.1:4074-6465 GCF_000499745.2 Eimeria mitis
AGCAGCAGCAGCTGCAGCTGAACGCGCTGCAGCTGCTGCTGCAGCTGGCTGCATGCGGGCCCCATGTAGAGCAGCAAATTGCGCAGCACCAGGGGCTGATGCTAACACTAAAAAGGATCGCCGCTGGGGGGGAGGAGGGGCCCCCAGGCTCAGCAGACGCAGCAGCAGCAGCAGCAGCAGCAGCAGCAGCAAGTGCAGCGCAGAGAGGAGGTGGGGGGCCCCCCTCAGGGGCCCCCCAACCAGACGGGGCCGCACAGGTAGGCACCCAGGAGAGAAAGAAAAGAGAAGAAAATAAAGAAAACAAGAAAGCTGATGAGGGCCCCCAAGCGGGGGGGGCCCCTAGTGGGGGGGCCCCCAATGAAGGTGGTGCCCTGGAAGAGGAAGGGCCCCCTGCTGCTGCTGCTGCTGCTGCTGCTGCTGCTTCTGCTGCTGGTGCTGCTGCAGGTTTCAGCTCTTATAACGAAGAAAAGAAAGGGGGGGTGATGCCTCCTGCTGCTGCAGAGCAGCAGGCTGCTGCAGCAGACAAACAAACAGAACAGACTGAGTCCCCCGCACCAGCAGAAGCAACAGCAGCAGCAGCAGCAACAGGAGCAGCAGCAAAAGAAGCAGCAGCAGAAGCAGCAGCAGAAGCAGCAGCAGAAGTAGCAGCAGAAGCAGCAGCAGCGGATCCCAATACAGCAGCATCGCCTGATGTTCATGCTGCTACACATCGGCCAGCAGCAGCAGCAACAGCAGCAGCATCAGCTGAAGCAGCAGAAGCAGCAGCAGCAACAGCAGCAACAGCAGCAGCAGCAGCGTGTCGCGCGGAGGGGAGTGCAGCAGGAGACTTGCTGCTGCTGCGCACTGCAGCAGAAGCAGCAGCACGTTCTCTGCTGCAGCGGCTCGCGGCCTGGCGGCCAGCAGCAGAGGGGGGCCCCCCCCCGCTGCTGCAGGAGGCCCCGGGGGGCCCCCTTGCTGCTGCTTCTCCCCTGGGTGCGTTGAGGGCCCGCTTCTCTTCTTTTCTTTTATCCTTCTCTAGACAAAGAGATGCAGCAGCAGCAGATACTAGACCGCTCTCTGCGCGGCAGCTTGCAGCTCCATACACAGGGCAGCAGCAGCAGCAGCAGCAGCAGCAGCAACAGCAGCAGCAGCAACAGCAGCAGGAGGGGAACAGCTGTGCAGGGACTCCCGCTGCTGCTGGTGCTCCTGCTGCTGCTGCTGCTGCTGCTGTTGCTGCATGCGGAGATGCGGCAGAGGATGCTGCAGGTGTAGAGAGTGCAGCAAGAGAGCTGGGCGAGGGTGGTGTGTGCAGCAGCAGCAGAGCAGCAGCAGAGAAAGAAAGAAGTGAGAGCCTGGGGTCGTGGCTGCGTCTGAGGGGGGTTCTGGCTGCATGCGTGGGGTGTATGTACACCGCAGCGCAGCAGGGGGTGGGGGGCCTCAAGAAGAGGAGAGGAGACAAGCAGCAGCAGAAACAAAAAAATAAAAACAGAGTTCTCTGGCTGCCTCTCTGGCTGGGGGGAGCCGGCAGTGGGGGCCTGTGGGCCGCCATTGCTGCTGCAGCAGGAGAGCCGGTTGCTGCTGCGATGAAGCAGAAAGTAGTGCTGTACATGCAGCAGCAACAGCAGCAGCAGCAGCAGCAGCAGCAGCAGGAGCAACAGCAGCAGCAACAGCAGCAGCAGCAGCAACTGCAGCAGCAGCAGCAACATGCACAGGGAGCTGCCAAGCAGCCATATAACCAACTAGAGAGTGAAACAGAAGCTGTGCTGCTGCAGCTGCTGCAGGGGTTGCTGCTGCAGTCGCCGGAGAGTGGGGGGGCCCCCAGGTCGGGGCCCTGGGGGGTTCTAGGTATAGCCATCACTGAAGAAGAAGACAGCAGCAGCAGCAGCAGCAGCAGCAGCAGCAGCAGCAGCAGCAGCAGCAGACAGACAGACAGCAGGAGCAGCTCCCCTCCTTGTGCTGAAGGAGAGCAGGAGGGGCCCACCAGCAGCAGCAGCAACAGCAGCAGCAGCAGCAGCAGCAGGAGCAGCAGCAGCAGCAGCCACCCGCTTTCAGGTGTATTGAGAGGTGAGGGTAAGAGGATAGGGTTTGAGCCTCTCTGTCTGCTGAAGGGGCCCCGCAGCAACGCTGCTGCAGTGCAGCAGCAGGGTACTCGCCTGCTGCTTGCTGCAGCAGCAAACGGGCAGCAGAACAGCCAGCTGGGGGCCCTCAAAGCATTGACGCTGCTGACGCAGCACGAAGACCCAGTGGTGCTGCACACAGTAGCTCAGGAGCTACGCAGCAGCAGCAGCAGCAGCAACAGCAGCAGCAGCAGCAGCAGCAGCAGCGGGTTTGGTATTGGGAGCGGAGGGCGGAGTCTGGACGCGGGTTTGGCTGCTGCAGTGACGGCTCCCTACAGCAGCAGCAGCAGCAGCA
>NW_013568386.1:6494-6802 GCF_000499745.2 Eimeria mitis
CCAGGAGAAGGTGATGGTGCCGCTGCTGCAGCAGTTTTTGCTGCTGCGTGCTGCGCTGCAGCAGGTCATCTCTTGCTGCTCAACCCAGCTCGATGCAGCAGCAACTGGGGGGCCCCCTTCCTCCTCTCAGGAGGGGGCCCCCCTAAACGTACCCACTAGTATAGCTGGGCGCCCCCCCTCTCTGCTGACGGGTACTGCTGCATCTTCTTCTGCTGCTGCTGCTGCTGCTGCTTCTTCTCCTGCTGCTGCTGCTGCAGCAGTTTCTTCTTTTCCTTCTGTGTGTATGGATAAGCGGCCGTATGTAAACT
>NW_013568386.1:6902-7065 GCF_000499745.2 Eimeria mitis
ACAGCAGCAGCAGCAGCAGCAGGAGCAGCAGCAGAATTGGGCGTTTATGTTTTGGTTTGTTTGGTGGTTTTGGGTGTGGGGTGGGATCGTGTATTGGGGATCGACTGCAGCAGGAGGAGCTGCAGCTGTCTGCATTGCGGCTGCTGTATGAGCTGCTGACGCG
>NW_013568386.1:7204-8869 GCF_000499745.2 Eimeria mitis
CTCCTCCTCTCAGGAGGGGGGCCCCCTAAACGTATCCAATAGTATAGCCGGGCCCCCCCCCTCTCTGCTGACGGGTACTACTGCTGCATCTTCTTCTTCTGCTGCTGCTGCTGCTGCTGCTTCCCCTGCTGCTGCTGCTGCAGCAGTTTCTTCTTTTCCTTCTGTGTGTATGGATAAGCGGCCGTATGTAAACTATTTACCCCCTAGCGAGAGACAAAAGAAAGTATGTGTGAGTGTGGCTGTTCCTCTGCGCCTATCGAGTATAATATATTCAGGTGTATGGGGACCTTCTGCGTGGTGTAAGCGGCGAGGTTTGCGTATATTATGTTTAGATGGGGGGGGAACGCGGGGTGTATTGACAGTTGCGTTGCTGAAGGAGATAGCAGCAGCAGCCGGAATAGCCGATATAAGTAAAGAATTTGATATTATATGTGGAACATCAACTGGGGGTATAATATCTATATTGTTGGGGCTAGAGAAAGCTACAGTGTATGAGCTCGAAACTTTATATGACGCCCTAATAAAATATATATTTATAAAGGATAGTAAACCTATTGCTAATATCAGACTCTTTATAAAAAAAGGATATTATGATGAATCTCTATGGGAACACATTCTATACTCTGCTTTCGGAGATACAAAAATGATCGACTTTGCTGCCGATGTACATACACCCAAAGTTTTCTGCGTTTCAGCTAATATCTCTACACACCCCCCTCAGTTAGTTCTTTGGCGCAACTACAACTACCCCGTGCACCCACAACACCAACAAAACCATCAACGAGGAGAAACACCACAACAAACAGATGTAGGATATCAGGGGGGCCCCCTGGGGGGGGGCCCCTTGGGGGGGGGGCCCTTGGGGGCCCCCATCACGGGTGAAGAAACGGGAAGGGGAGGAGGTATAGGGGCTTCTGTATGGAGATCGATGCAGCATATGTTGCATGCATTTCGTGCTGGTGCAGCAGGAGCAGCAGCAGGAGGATCAGCAGCAGCAGCAGCAGCAACAACAGCAGCAACAACAGCAACAGAAGGAGAAGGAAGAGGAGGAAGCGGCGGTCGGTATGATGGGTCTTGTTGTATACGTGTGCGTGATGCGTTGAGAGCGACAACAGCAGCACCTGGTTTGTTTAGTGGGAAAGAAATAAACGGAAATATACTTATTGATGGGGCGTTGCTAGCCAACAACCCAGCAGCAGTTGCTGTTGCTGAGGCACGGGCTGTATATCCAGGTGTACCGATAGAGGTATTAGTGAGTATAGGTACAGGTGTATGTACACTCGAAAAACATAAAAATATAAATAATAATTATAATTATAATAATTATAATAATAATAATATTCATTCTATACATAATAAAGTAGGATGGGAGGATGTATTCAATCAACTTGTATATGCAGCCACAAACACAGAAGATATACACCATATACTAGCTGAGTTGCTGCCCCCATCTATATATTTTCGTTTCAATCCAAATATAGAAAATATATCAATTGACGAAACAAACCAAGCAAAATTAAATACACTCAAGCATGCAGCTCAGGTGTATGTACAGCTCCCACAAAACAAACAAAAAATACAGAGATTAGCTAGGATACTTAACCCACCCCAGAAAAAATATAAATATACAAATATCATACAAACCATACAAACACAAACTGCTGC
>NW_013568386.1:10429-11093 GCF_000499745.2 Eimeria mitis
TCCTTTGCTGCGACGTAAGCAGAAAGGGAAACAGAAAAAGAAATAAAAAAAAGAAAAAGAAGAAAATAAAATAAAATAAAATAAAATAAATTAATAGTATGTTTTGTTTAATAATAAAACAAAACACAAAAAGAAAAAGAAAGAAAGGCAGCAGCGAGCAGCAGATACATCTATACAGGTGGTGGTAGCTGCCGCTATATTAAAAACAAACAAAAGTTTATTTGTTTGTTTCTTTGTTTGTTTGCTTTTATTTTCTTTTTCTTTTTTGTTATAGGTAAAATTAATTAATTAATTAATTAATTAATTGTGTTGCGGTGTACATACACCGCATCGTTCATATCATCGATACTTCATCATAGATAAATGCAAACATATTTCGATTCAATAAAAACACAAACAAAACAAATACTCAATAAAATATATTTATATTTATGAATTCAGCTGCTATGCACGGCCGCGGCCTGACTACATCCTGCTGCTGCTGCTGCTGCTCCCTACAGCAGCAGCTGCAGCAGCAGCAGCAGCAGCAGCAGGGTTTACTTCATCCCTAAGTAGTCTGCAGCAATGAGTAGATCCACCGCCATTTCCGGTTCAACTTCAAACTCTAGGGGGGCCCCCCTGGGGGCCCCCTCGGGGCCCCCCGCAGCCTCCCTCCACTGGTTTC
>NW_013568386.1:11193-11516 GCF_000499745.2 Eimeria mitis
CCACAGAGAAAAGCAAACATATTTCAATTCAATAAAAACACAAACAAAACAAATACTCAATAAAATATATTTATATTTATGAATTCAGCTGCTATGCACGGCCGCGGCCTGACTATATCCTGCTGCTGCTGCTGCTGCTGCTCCCTACAGCAGCAACTGCAGCAGCAGCAGCAGCAGCAGCAGCAGCGGCAGGGTTTACTTCATCCCTAAGTAGTCTGCAGCAATGAGTAGATCCACCGCCATTTCCGGTTCGACTTCAAACTCTAGGGGGGCCCCCCTGGGGGCCCCCTCGGGGCCCCCCGCAGCCTCCCTCCACTGGTTTC
>NW_013568386.1:11665-12327 GCF_000499745.2 Eimeria mitis
GCCCTCGGCTATGCTCGAGGCTGCTGCTGCTGCTGCTGCTTCCTGAGCACATTCTGATGCTTCATGGTGCTCCTCAGGGGCCTCTGTGAGGGACATTGTTGCTGCAGAAGGCGCATCCAGGCAGCCGGGGGGGTTCCAACGCAGCTGCAGCACCAGCAGCAGCAGCAGAGGTTACAGCAGCACCAGCAGCAGCAGCAGGGGCTGCAGCGGCAGCAGCTGTACCCGCGCCAGCAGAAACTGCAGCACCAGCAGCAGCAACACAGGACTGGCGGGTGTCTGTCCTTCTGGTTTGCTGCACACTGGGGCCCCTTTCTATCGCCTCGCAGACGACCAGAGAGGAGTTACTCCGTTGTTATGCCTTCACAACAGATGCGCAATCCAAAAAAAAGAAGATGGAAAACAAAGAAAAACAAAAACGAGAAAGAACAGCACTGACGCAAACCCGAACCCCCTCCAGGTAGCCGGGCTAGACAGTCCGTCGGTGGGCCTGTGGTCAGAGAGCTAGAGGAAGAAAGTTTTTCTTGTTTTCAGTGTAAAAACAAACGCAAATCTTTGTTATTCTCTTGGAGAAAACACAGAATTGCAATTTTCCGCTGAGGAGGAGAAGACAGCAAGAGTTCAGGTTTCGGCAGCGACTGGCCGCGCCCCGCCAGGGAGAGAAG
>NW_013568387.1:806-933 GCF_000499745.2 Eimeria mitis
TGGCTGCTGCTGCGCGCCCTTTTGTCTCTTCTAGACCTCGTATACATCTCCTACTCCCCTCACCAGCAGCAGCAGCAGCAGCAGCAGCAGCAGCAGCAGCAGCAGCAGCAGCAGCAGCAGCAGCAGC
>NW_013568388.1:0-306 GCF_000499745.2 Eimeria mitis
TTGCTTCAACCCGCCGATGGTGCCAAAGGCAAAAGGAATGGTCGTTTTAAACATCTCCAGACAAAAAGTAGGTTTCAGGGTTTAGGGTTTAGGGTTTAGGGTTTAGGGTTTAGGGTTTAGGGTTTAGGTTTTAGGGTTTAGAGGTTGGGATTTCCGCTGCAGGAGTTTAGTTGTAGGGTCGCTTGTGTAGGAATATAGGGACTAGGGTTTAGGGTTTAGGGTTTATCGCTTAGGGTTTAGGGTTTAGGGTTTAGGGTTTAGGGTTTAGGGTTTAGGATGCTGACCCTGCAGGAATTCAGTTTTAGG
>NW_013568388.1:538-843 GCF_000499745.2 Eimeria mitis
GAACCTCAAATTCTGCACAGCTATGGTAGCTTCTGTTGCTCTCTAAGCTCCACATCTACGCAGCCTGAGAATAACAGAGACCTCCAGGGTTTAGGGTTTAGGGTTTAGGGTTTAGGGTTTAGGGTTTGCGACTCAGTCAACAAGCGCAAGCTGACGAACTTTTTCCGGCAGCATGACGTACGCAGGCTATCTCAAGTTGACCGCATTTTCGAGGACTTCGATGGAGACGTAAACCCTAAACCCTAAACCCTAAACCCTCATCATATATTAAGCACCTCATGTGTGTATTTTGGAGACGAATGTGT
>NW_013568389.1:0-268 GCF_000499745.2 Eimeria mitis
ATATATATATATCTATAATATTATATTATATATATATATGTATGTACGTCTCTTCTATCTGCTTTTGGCTGCTGCTGCTGCTGCTTCTGTTGCTGCTGCTGCTACTGCTACTGCTGCTACTCCTATTGCTGCTACTCCTGCTGCTGCTGCTGCTGCTGCTGCTGCTGCTGCTGCTGCTGCTGCTGTTGTCAGGCTGCGCCTCTCACTGGCGCTGAGGCTGCTGCATTTGTGTACGAGTTGTTTACAGATCTCCGCAACGCAGGTAGCC
>NW_013568389.1:335-843 GCF_000499745.2 Eimeria mitis
TTTTTTTGTTTGTGTTTTTATTTTTTTGTTTTTGTGTTGTTGTTTGTTTTTGTCTCCTTCTGTAGCTGTCTCCGTCTGTCTTTTGTTTTTGTTTTTTTTTTGTCTCCTTTTTATTTGTTTCCTGTTTGTATAGTTATTTGTCTCTCTTTCTTTATTTGTTTATTTATTTTTTTTCTTTTTGTTGCGTTTGTTATTTATTTATTTATTTCCTTCTATTTATTTATTTCGTTTTATTTGTTTATTTTATTTTATTTATTTATTTATTTGTATTTATTTATTTTTTAATTTATTTGTCTCCTTTTGTTTTTTTGTCTATGCAGTTGTCTCTATTTATTTATTTTTTTTTTGTCTTTTATTTCCTTTTATATATTTATTTGTTTGTTTCTTTTTATTGATTTATTTATATATTTATTTATAAATTTATATATTTATTTATTTTTTTTTTTTGTGTGTATAGGTATTTGTGTGGGGTTGATGGCCTCGGGGTGTCTCCGCTGCGACCTGAATT
>NW_013568390.1:0-245 GCF_000499745.2 Eimeria mitis
TGCATTTCTGATGCCTCAGAGGCAGATAAGTAATTTCCCCCTACGAAGGATGAAGGGAGCAGGGTGGGCGGAGATTTTGAAAATGTGCGCCAGAGACTTTGCCTGCCACTCTAAAACTGCTTCGGCAACAGCATTGAAAGGTCTTGGCTTTGGTTCTTTCACCAGACTATTCTAGATTGGTGACTGATTGGGAGTGACTCCCTGGTACCGCCAGGGCGTCACTGCAGGGAGACAACTCTAACGAG
>NW_013568390.1:345-932 GCF_000499745.2 Eimeria mitis
AAGATTTCGAAAATGTGCGCCAGACACTTTGCTTGCCACTCTAAAACTGCTTCGGCAACAGCACTGAAGGGTCTTGGCTTTGGTTCTTTCACCAGGCTATTCTATATTGGCGACTGATTAGGAGTGACTCCCTGGTACCGCCAGGGCGTCACTGCAGGGAGACAACTCTAACGAGCTGTGCCTCGGATGCTTCAAAGTAAGGGTAAACGGAAAAAGAACACAGATGCTGCTAGAGTTTCTACTGTCTCATGGCCAGAAAGACTGCTTCATGTGCAGCACAAGGGCGAGAGGCGTCATGGCAACGAGGCGCCTAGTCGCGTGTTGCAACTGCGGCGTTTATGCTAGCGTATTCCTCCAAAAATGCTCCAGAATATATTTGAGACTCCTCTGAATAACTATAAATTCATTGGCTCATTCATAGATGTCCGTTTATATGTAGAACAAGCTCAGGCCGAGCACCTCGCCGCCAACTGCGCAGGGTCACTTGTGGGGCATCATGGCGGCATGGCGTATACCCCTTTTTCTGGGGGCTTCCAAGAGATATAAGTTAAATTTTCTCTGTTTTACCACAAACAATGTTTTGAATA
>NW_013568391.1:610-842 GCF_000499745.2 Eimeria mitis
TTTTTATTTATTTTATTTTATTTTATTTTATTTTTTATTTGTTTCTAGTCTTATTGTGCTTTCGTATGGATGTGGTATCCGTAGTAAGAGCTGCGGTGGCCGCGTGCATCTCAGGCTGCTGGCTGAGGAAACGAGAACACAAAATTTCAGCTTTCCAGTGCTTTCCATGAAACAAAAATATATATATATATATATATATATATGTATATATATATATATATATATATATATA
>NW_013568392.1:0-2580 GCF_000499745.2 Eimeria mitis
GGTGGACAGAAATCGCCTGTATTCTACATTGTGTATCAGGCTCCCTTGTTGACACAATTGCGGGCACTGGCGCTGCTGGGTCTAGTGGTACCGGAGGCCAAGCAAAAGAAGCAACGTTTACCACTCTAAAAGCAGTAGCAATGAATATCGCAAGAGGAGAATTGGTGGTAGTAGACTCCACTGGTGGCCGCATCAGCACCATTCATCTAACCACAGGTAATCTTGTCAATCGGTGCTCTTTCTGTCGCAGTACTGTAGGTTGGCAGATATAAATCGCACGAGCTCTTGGCACCGCCACCCTGCTAGCTCGACTGCTCTCTGTAGCAGTTTCTTGGTGGCCATGAAAACTGTTGCACATCGCCGGCACCATGGACATTCACTCGGATGCGCAAGTGCGTCCAACGTCAATTGGATAAGGATTTCAAAGCAGAATGGCGACACGGCGCTCGAAACTATGCTGAGTTGCGTTTTCAGGAGTTCTTACTGACATTAAAACAGGAGTTACCCAACCAGAAGGCGTAGCAGTATCTGACGATGGAAATACGCTTTATGTGTCGCAGTCTGGTGGGTGGATCTACACGATGCAGGGCTTGGTTAGTGGTCTACTCCCGGAATAGCCGGTTGTGAACAACGATCAGTGCAATCAATCCACGTCACCTTCACCGTGATGAGCTCGAAACGTGTATTTAGACTTCTGTTCGTTCACTAACGTGTCCGCCTTCTTGCCCTACAGGTGCTGGCAAGGTCGTGGCAATCAACTTGAACGAAAAAACTGAAAGTGATCTCGTAAGCAACTTGTCCTCCCCTGCGGGATTGTGCCTTTCTCTCGATGGCGCGACACTTTATGTCGCTGAAGCAGCTGCGAACAAAGTATCGTCCATTAACATACGGGCCCAAACAAAAACGGATGTTGTAGGACAAGGAGCCACAGGTAGGTCCGCATACGTGCGGGGATACCGATTTAACGAGCAGCTGCAGCCAGTACCGGCGAGTTGTGTCTCGGTGTAAATATTTAGTTTCATGCTGCTACTTATTCCAGAACTTCACGAGACGATGCTTCGATCCCAGATGGAGGCGTCCATCGACTGTTTCGTGGATAGGATAATCAAGAGAAATACTGCAATGAGTCACGCCCCCACTCGTTTTGAGCTCAAACGAACGCCTGCTTGTCCAATGAACAGAAATCCTAATCAAAACATTTTGGCGGTTATGTGCATACGGCCGTGTGTTTGCAGCGGACATAGAACTGAACAACCCGCGTGCTGTCGCCGTTTCCCTAGACGGCGAGATTTACGTCGCTGACGGCAACAGCGGGAACTCTAGAGTACGTTCAATCGAAGCTACTTGATCCAGATATTGGTACCGTACACTTGCGTTAGAGCACGAAACAAACATGGCTCTCTAGGCTCGTTTGTTTGCACTCTTTAGATCATCCGGGCCCTCGACGATCAAGTGGAGGTACTGGAAATTCACCCACCCCTCTTACGAACCATGAAAGAGTCGGACCTTGACTACGTCCTCGGGGATATAACTTCCATGGCTTACGGGAAGCTAGCTAACGTAAGAATGCACGTCGTTGGCAGGCAGTGAATGCAGGTCTGCGAATTCTGCAAACTCGTGTGTTTGAGTTTATCCCGAAGTTGCTGCGCATGTCAACTGTTGAATCTGCAGCCAACATTGTTTCTAGCAGACTCCACAAAGCACATGTAAGTTCTAACCACCGGTCGCGTGCCACCTTCCACAAGTATACCTACCTCGTTTGGCCTGCTCTTGCACGAAGGGCATTGCATGCGCATGTATTATTTCGGGTCGGCCGTCATACAGACAAATGACTGTTTCTCGCGTACTTCATGCCACTCTTGACTGCTTTTTCAGAATCTGGAAGCTGGACTTGCAAACCCACCGCCTAGAGCAAATATTGGGAACAGGAACTAAAGGCTTCACTGGCGATGGAAGAATTATCCCAGCCCCAGAGGCCGCTATCGACAGCCCCACAGGATTTGCAGTCGCCGATCAGGTACTAAATCCTCGCAGCAACGGATGGTGCCTGAGTAACTGGTCAGCTACGACCTCACCCCCGACGCTAAGGTAACGTTCTGTGTGTGCCGCAGCTTGGAAGCGCAACTACTACATTGTACATCTTGGACAGTGGGAACAAGCGAGTTCGCAAAGTATATGTATCTCCGGCAGACAGGGGTGAAAGCTCCACGGAGGTCCCCTGTCCTGAAGGCACTTTTTCAAACAGCGAAGGAGGCTCCACAGAGGACGACTGCATACCATGTCCTGCTGGTTAGCCTGGAAGCATTCACTTCTTTGTGGAAAGCACGCAACGCAAGCCTGACCCTTGCAGCATTTGAATCGCTCTACTCTGCAAAGGAGCCTTTCTGCGAGCAATGCCGTTAAAGCGGAGCAGCAGCTGGCGAGTTCGACTCAATGGTGTCTGTGGTTAGTTGTCTTTAGGCTTTGCCTGCCAGGGACAAGGACAGCCTGAAGTAACAGGAAGGTGCGCCGACGGCTACTATTGTCCTGAGGGGAGTGCCAAGACCAATGCGGTGGCATGCCCGCCGGGTCACTTCTGCA
>NW_013568392.1:2637-6543 GCF_000499745.2 Eimeria mitis
GAGGCAGCATCAGCATCAGCATCAGCACGAGCAGAAGCGGATTCTCCTTTGTTGAGGGCTTCCCCGAAAATGCTGAGACGGCGAACTTCGCTGGGAGTGAGGGAGGGGCAGGAAAGCAATGTATATATTGATATGCATTTGCAGGCGTGTTTACCAATGTTGCCCTTAAGGGAGAAGTGGAACTCACTATTTCTGGAGACTACGTTGGAAGCGGTACCCCTGACAAAGTTACAAATGGTGACACTGGCCTAGGCACAGGTTGGGTCTCGAAAAATACTTCCAGCGGTGGCCACGGCTTGACAATTGATTTTGGCGACATATTCTTCATCAACGAAGTCACAGTTATTTCCGGGAGAACAGGAGGGAAGAATGTGCGCGGCATCGTCCCGCTTCTAGGGCTCGTACAAACTAGCTTCTGACATTTTCACTCCCCCCCTATCCCGCCGCCAGCTGAACGAACTGCTGGTTGTGCCGCTCGTTTTGCATCACCTCAGTGTAAAGCCAAAGGCCTCGTAAGTTATGCTTGCTCGCGCCTCCTGCTTTCTTCCGCAGATTCTCTCTTCATTCTCAGTGCATTACTTCCACTCGGCTTCATCAACCTACGTCGAGCTTTTCTCCGTGACATCAAACAAGGAATCTACGTACTCTCTCAATTTTGGAGAGGTGGCTACTAGAAAGATCATGCTCACAACATCGGATTCCCAAGTTTATCTGTCGGAAATTCAGGTTTCTGGAACTAGTTCGCCTGGTGAGCAGTCTCTTTGAACAAATGTTAGATGGGCTACTTCGCTCTGTTGGTGCTGTTAAAGAATAAATGCCATCTTTTGCGATAATTTGGGGTTTATTTTACGCGTCCATCCTGTTGGCGATGCATTGCGGTAGGCCCCGCCGCTCCTACCCCTTGCCCTAAGGGCTGGTATCAGGATTTGAAGGCTCAAACGGCATGCAAGATATGCCCTGAGGGATACTTTTGCAAGGACAGCACAGTTACGCCGTCAACGAAGTGTCCCGCGGGTTACTACTGCCCCAAGGGGTCGTACAATGGGCACGAATACCCATGCCCCCTGGGAACTTACAATAAACTAGGAGGTGCCAAGGGAGCGTCAGAATGCCTGCCTTGTCCCGTAGGAAAATACTGTGGCTCTCGCGGCCTGCGGGAACCAACAGGACCCTGCTTAGCTGTGAGTTTTCCTCTGTTCGTAGTACTTTTGAAAATAAGGAGACAGTGAATCTCCCCTGCGAAGTGCCCCGCTCTCAGAAGCACATTGTTCTATGTATTATCCTGCAACCCTACAGGGCTATTACTGCAAAGGTGGGGCGTGGTCGCCTGCTCCTCACCCTGATGAGAAAAATCCAGACGGAATTTCCGGATCAGCCGGAAGCCTTTGCCCGATTGGCTACTACTGCCAAGCAGGAACAGAGTCTCCAGAACCCTGTCGAGAGTAAGCATACACATTCTAGTAGCTTTGCATGCGCTTAGTGTTCAGCTTAAAAATCAAGGGAAACATTCGTTTTCCTCGGCCAGCTGGCAGTCGGGGTGCAAAGTGCAAAGCCATTGGAGTCTTCCCATGGTCCGCAGAGGGACGAGCTCCTCGGTTGCCGGAGGCAAAGAGGAAAAGGACTGCCTGAAATGCCAGCCTGGACAGTACTGCTCAAGCACGATGGGGACTGGTCTCTGCGCTGAGGGGTACTACTGTGCGGGCGGCAGTACAACCCCTACACCAACGGATGGTGTCCAAGGAAACGCATGCCCAGCCGGTCACTATTGTCCGGCAGGATCTTATGTTGCGCAGGTGCGAAACCCTCATGAGTCTAAGAAACGCCCTTTGAAATTTCCATGGTGAGATATGTTTCTCACCCCCACTCCCCAGCACCTAACTTTATCCGCACCGCCTGTGTCTCTGAGGCTCGATTCAGCGCTGCCCTCCAGGCACATTCAGTGAGGGCGGGAGAGGAGAGTGCACTCCATGTACTATCGGTTGGAGTTGCTCCACGTCTGCGCTAACGAGTCCAGAAGATCTCTGCCCAGCAGGTCACGCGTGTGCCGAAGGCACAATATTCCCTGTACCCTGTCCGCCAGGCACATTCGCCGCTAGCCAAGGCAGCGCCTCGTGCGAGCCTTGCTCTGGTAAGAAAAACAGCGACATAGGAGTCTAAAGGATGTTCGAAGCTGGACCTATCGTTACACGGGTGACTCTCAGCTGTGCTTGGTGTAGTATATATAGTATATTAGTATAGTTAGGGACGCCTGCATGTGACCTTCCTCAGGTGGGTTCGTTTGCGACGATGCCGGGCTCGCTCGTCCTTCTGCACTATGTCCTAGTGGCTTCGTCTGTGCCAGTGGAGCTCGCACGGATCTACTGCCACTACATGTATTTGGCGAGGACAGCGACGAATACGGGTTGTGTCCCATTGGTCACTACTGCCCATCTGGGTCCTCTACGCCGACACCTTGTGCTCGTGGGACCTTCCAGGTGCGAGTTTCCCTTCTATACTCCCCCCGCATCTCTCCTTTTCGGTGCGAAAAATCTCATAAAGCTCCGCCATGAAGCTCTTAGCATGCTCTGGTCATTGCCTTGGCTTAGGATGGAGTTGGTGCACTGGACTGCAAAGCCTGTAGTCCAGGATATGCATGCACAAAAGAAGGCCTAACAACTCCGCAGACTCCCTGCGACGCTGGATATTACTGCTTAAAAGGTTCCGATACAACTCGCCCTACGGACGGCCTGACTGGCGGACGGTGTCCTGCTGGGTGGCACTGCCCTTCCGGCAGCATTATGCCACGGGCATGCTCTCCTGGCCAATACACCTCGGAGCCTGGGCAGGCAAAATGCAAACCCTGTCCTGCGGGATTTGAATGCCAGTTGTTGAGCTCCACGCCAACTACATGTCCTGATGGGCTGGTGAGGTCAACAACGAAACCCGGTTCACTATTGGCGGCGTTGCTAAACTGGGGAACTCGGTGAAGGCCCTGATTCCGCAGCCGTTGTTGTAGAAACTCATATTCCATATCCGTTGAATGTGTATACGCATGGTTAACTGTTCAAAAATTTTAGCTCCAGGCGAAACCACCCAAGATTATGTGACTCAACTAAGCTAGTCTTCGCTAACTCAGAAGCGCATGCATGAAAGGCTGAACATCATTGCGTCTAGCAAGTATTGTGTGTGCCGCCTAGGTTTGTCTCGAAGGAACAATGAAGGGAAGTCACTGCCCGTACGGTGCCTACAGGGTGCTCAGCGATACTTCTGAGCTGGAAGCTGCTTGCGCCCCTTGCCCAAGAGGCAAATATTGCCGTGCTGGAGTCATTGCGGGCCCGTGCGCTGCTGGGTAAGTCGGAGTCGNTGCCCAAGAGGCAAATATTGCCGTGCTGGAGTCATTGCGGGCCCGTGCGCTGCTGGGTAAGTCGGAGGCGCCCCACCCCACTTTTTGCTTCTTGCTGTGAGTGCGTTGCACGGGTGGGAGAGGTAGGTATGTCCAGGCTTCCGTGTTCCCTTGCGGGCTTCTCTGTCGAGGGCATTTCAGCTTTTTATGCGGCCTGGGAAACTCTGTACCTAACCCCGACTACTCAAAGTTTCCCCGGAGCCCCTACATCCCAACTAAAGTCCAAGAGTCCGGCGGTGGTGTCGTGTTAACGGAGACAAACTGGGAAACGATGCTGGACAAGGCGTACGGAGGCATTCCTTGCCCTTCTGGATATTACTGCTCAGAGGGAGCCGAGCAGCCAAGTAACTGCAATAGGGGTTCGTTTAGGCTCCAAAAGGGAGGTCGTTGGCCGTCAGACTGCTCCCTTTGCCCAGCAGGGTGAGAAACAGCAACGTGTCTCATCCATCCGTGACACTATAAAAAGTGAATTCTTTACCATTCACTTTGAGGGTAACATTCCAGTGGCTAGCAGGGTGAGGGAG
>NW_013568392.1:6569-8461 GCF_000499745.2 Eimeria mitis
CCGTGCCCAAAAGGCCACTTCTGCAGCCGCGGCACCCAAACCCCGGCAGCATGTCCGCAGGGTTATTACAATCCGAAAGAAGGGCAATCATCCGCCTCGAGTTGCTTGTTATGCCCTGCTGGTACGACAACTCTGGAGCAGTTGCTTCCTTATGAGGGCAAAGGGGCTACTCGAGCTTGCAGATCACCTGTCGCATGATGTTTCTGATGCTGTAATAGTATACATTAGCTTTGTCCTACCTCCTCAGGAATGGTGTGCCCGGAAGAGGGAACGGGCGAGTTGACAGATGAAAACACGTGTCCACGGGGGCATTTCTGCCTGCAAGGATCTCGTGAAGCTATGCCGTGTTCCCCGGGGTATCACAATCCTCAAACGGGCTCACTTAATTCGTCTGCTTGCCAGCCTTGCCCAGGTGGGTGCCAGAAAGTATCGCAAGCTGACCATGGCGTGAGACAAGTTAAGAGTTTATGCTCGGCTATGCTTTGACAAGTCAAACTGTGCACACACCCAAAAGTTGTCTCATGTCGTTGTCGGGTTGAACAGGTGGAGTCTACTGCGGAGACAAAGGAACTCCTGACCTCTCTGTTCCTTGTCCTGGAGGTCACTATTGTAGTGCTCAGAGCCCAGCAGCCGTGCCGTGCTTACCTGGCACTTACTGTCCGCCTGGATCGGCCAAGCCGATTCCGTGCCCTGGAGGGTCTTTCTGCCCCATGATGTCAGCTGAACCTGAAGCCTGCCCCCAAGGTTTCTTCTGCCCTGAGGAAGCAAAAGCTGCNGCCCCATGATGTCAGCTGAACCTGAAGCCTGCCCCCAAGGTTTCTTCTGCCCTGAGGAAGCAAAAGCTGCTTTTGCTTGCCCCGCTGGGACTCGAATGAATCCATATGACATGTTGCGAAGCTCGGCGAGCACTGCCTGTGAGCCCTGTACACAGGTGAGAAGTATTGACAATGTATTGCATCCGTGACACGAAGCACGGACCCATGAGGATCAAATCCTCGAATCGATCAGGATGTTTCAGAGTGTCAAAGGGTGGTGTTTTATGTGTTTCCCTTGTTGGCGGCCAGGGGACTTACAGCGACTCCGATGGGAGCGCAGACTGTACTCCTTGCGAGCCAGGCTATGTCTGCCAAGCGGGCTGTAGCAGCAAGTACGCCATAGATACTCCCGCAACTAGCCACTTACAGCTGCCACGGCGATTAAACACCGAGCTCTGTTTGTCTCTATGTTGCGCCATTTGTGCCCCTAAGGTATCCACAAAATTTGGTTGGAGATGGAGGCGTTCCATGCTCGCCAGGTCATTATTGCCCGGAGGGTTCATCTAGCATGATTCCCTGCCCCGTTGGTACATATAATCCTGATTCCGCAAAGGGAAGCCCCGAAGACTGTCTACAATGCCCGGTAATTGTACTTACCCAAATATTTATCATAGATACTTTGAGTAAACGGTTGTATTCCTAACCTCCTTGTGCGTTCTGTTTGGAAAGTCGGCATTTCTGTCAAGCACTGGGACGTTATGCGTTTCAGAGCATTGTCCCTGCACTTGACTTCATGCGTACGCATTGTGAATTGATTAGGTGGGTTCGTTTACCAACGCTATGGGGCAAACCAGCTGCATAGCTTGTGGAGGCAGCTCATTCACCGAAGTTGGATCTTTCGAATGCAAATGCTTGGGGGCAAACAGGGTTTACCAACCCAGTTCAGGAGCTTGCGTCTGCAAGACAGGCTACGAGCACGTTGTTTCCGGTAAGTTGCCCTCAACATTCAGTATCGTGCGCCGCTTTGTGCTATGGTAGCCATGCGGACCCAAGTTGAGAACCTAACCTAAGGCGGGCAAATATTTTCTCACTTTGGACCCCATTATGTCCATGCTTCTATCGCCTAGTCGTGCTAGT